>NC_049237.1:10825283-11126074 GCF_011100685.1 Canis lupus familiaris
TGCCTACACTGTCTCTGAGGTCAAAATACAAAGGCCCCTCCATCTTAATGACATGTCTTATAACCTGTAGCTGATAAGTTAGACAAGCAAAATGCACTGTGCTGACGGATTCAGGATATTCTTGAGCTTGACAGAAGAGATAGAAGTCATAGAGAAATCGGACTCTGCCTACCAATTTGATAGAAATTTTTCTTGAGGCCGCCTCCTATGAAATTATTCGTTCTCTGTTCCCTCTCTGTTCTTAATTATATTCCTTTTTAGCCCTAAGTTGCTAAGTTAAGGAGTAGAAGCAGATACAACTGTTCCAGTGATTCTCAACAGGGGGAGATTTTGCTCCTTGATATAGGGCATTTGGCAATTTGGATATTTTTGTATATGACCATCAGGTGAGGTAGTGCTACTGGAATGTGTTGAGTAGAGGCCAGGGATGCTGTTGAACATCTTATAATGCACAGGACAGCCCCCATAGCAAGGAATTATCCACCCCCTAATATCAATAGTGAGACTCATATGAAACCCTGAGTCATTCCGATGGCTCTCAAGACATTACTAGAGACCACGGGCAGATGTAAATAAGACCTAGGTGAGCAGAAGAAATGAGGAAGGAGCAGGATGAGAAAAAAAATAGTGCAGGGAAACAGGCATCTGTGGATATGGCACAGGAAAATAACAGAGAGCCGGGGATAATGGAACCAGGAGCAGTAAAGGTTTTTTGTAGACAATGAGTTTCCCCATTTCCCTTGTGTTGTGCTCCATGAATGTAGTGGGCATATGAGAGTGTGCTTTCCAGAATCTTATGAGCTAACCACATGAGCTCTTAGAGTACAGTAGGATTCAACAGTAGCTGCAAAAAAGGAATCTATCCAGGTGATGATGATGATGATGATGGTTCTTCTTCTTCTTCTTCTTCTTCTTCTTCTTCTTCTTCTTCTTCAAGAATTAATTTACTTTAAACTAACAGTAGAATGGCTGGAATACTTCAGAATAGGTATAACATTTTCAAACAGTTCTTTCATCCTTTAGAAATGTCCTTCACTTCCATAAGAAAAAAAAAAATCCCTTGGTCAGATCTGAGTCTGTGTCAATTTGCTCATCCTCTGATCCCTCTTCCCCACTTCACATAAATACCTGAACTTCTGGGAGATAGATTTACATACTTCACCAGAGTGCTGTCCTAGGTAAACAGCATTTGCCCACAAATACTTGATCTATTTCTCTTTTCTTGACTATCCTTATTCATCTCTCTCCTTTTTCTGAAGCTGCCTCCTCTTAATTTGTTTTCTGGATTTTAGACATCATTCAGTGGATGGGTTCAAACAACTTTAAGGGGTCACCCTGGGAATTAATTTATCTTGTCTTAGAGAAGGACAGGGGTTAGCTAGGAACTTAGTAGAGTGTTGTTCCTTTGGGCTAGATCAAAGCTGTCAGAAATGGATCAAATGAGGAATGAAAATAAGACTTGCCTGGGGCCAGGTCTGTTGCAAGAGAAGGCATTGGTACTGCTAACACAGACACACATGCGCATACAGTGTAGTTGTTGTTAATAGAGGACTTTCTCACACAAGAGGGCTCTTAAAAATGTTAAAATATCTTTCATCTTCTAAACCATTATTATTTCTTCACTTTTCAAAGCTGCTTTTGGAAATGGGCATCCCATTTCTGTATTCTGCTGCTGCAGAAGTTATCGGCAGTAAAGTAGATTTGAGGAGCAAGAGTTTGAAAGACAAAAATAATGGTAGCAAAGTCTATTAATGGGGATTATAGTTGAACAAAGATGAGCAAACACATATTTTCTACCCATCCCTGGTAGATCTGTTCACCAAGGATAAAAATATATGTTTATACAACGTGGTGATGAATGGAAAGAAAAAAATGAATAGATGGGTTGGGCAGGAATGAGAAATTTGGGTGAGTAAACAAGTGGCCAATATAAAAGTAGAGTGATTATTGACTGGACATTATTGAGTAAAGCAGGGATTCCCAATCCAAAGGGACTTCTGTTTACCTCTTTGCCTTTTACATCTTCCCTAAGTTTTATGACAGAAAAGAAATCTAATTCACAGTGAAGGTATAGTTAAATGCTAGGTGAATACTGCTTAATTGAATTACCTACTGGAGTGTGTAATGGGCTGCTGTGCTTTCATTAAATTATGTGTGCATCAGCTATGAGTAATTGAATGTAAATTAAGGGCAAGTTTGGCATATGCGTGCCAAATAGTGGTTCAGATAATTTCCTTATCAATTACATATAATTTATGCCAGTTGACTTTTAAAAATATATGTGAGAAATAACAGGTTTGCTTTTGTGCATGCAGCTGTATTTTTAGCATGAGAAACTGGTTTTTCATTAGCATATGTTTAAAAAATTCACATATCAGGGATTTTTGAGATGAATTTGTTAATATTATTCATTTAAAGAGCATGCGGTTTTACATGATTATTACATTTAAATGGAAAGGAGTTTGGGATGTCTAAGGTTATGTGATTCTGCCTATAGTATAGAACAAGGACAGTCGTATTCATCTAAATCACACTATTTCTATGAAGAAAAATAACAGATCATAAAATGGGCAAGGATCGTTTTGATGAATTGTAGATTTGATTATATAATTTGAGAGGACTGAGGGGACTCAAAGCCCTAAATTTAGCGCCAAAAGCATCAATGTCATTGTGAGTGGCACTGCTCAATTAATTATGTGAATACCCCCTACCACATAGCAGTGCTCACACAATTGTGTTTCCTAGGTATCTATACAGTCAGATCACTTTTGAAAGGTGCATATTTTTAAGCTTATTTTTGTTTCTATCAGAAATTAAGTCTCTTTACATTTATTTCAATGCACAGCATTCACAGACATACTTCCGGCCACTCTTTTTTATTCTAATTTTTTTTCTTATTTGATTTAAAGATTTTATTCATTTATTTATGAAAGACAGAGAGAGAGAGAGAAGCAGAGACACAGGCAGAGGGAAGAGAAGCAGGCTCCATGCAGGGAGCCCGATGTGGGACTTGATCCCCGGACTCCAGTATCATGCCCTGGGCCGAAGTCAGACGCTCAGCTGCTGAGCCATCCAGACGTCCCCCGGCCACTCTTGTTTAGTGGCATGGATGTTTCTGTGTTCACCATAGAGGGTCCCTGAAGCTAAGGTCTACCCTTGAGGTAAATATTCACCCTCCTGTGAGGAGCTGTTTTGTTTTTCTCATTTTCCCCTTTCAGCTCCAGTCTGGTTCATAGTCTGCACCGCAGTGTTCGGTGATCCCCTCTGGGGCCTTTGAATCCAGGATTCCTTAATGCTGGGGCCACCTATTCTACCTGTGTGCCAGGCCCAGTGTGGGAGTACAGTGAGTTATTTACCCGATGTGAGGTACAATCACCCACAATGGGTTAGTAATGCCAGTTATTTAAAACAAAATTGTTTTAAGTTAAATATTACCTGTATGTCAACATCACTGTCACTTGTATTATGATTCTCTTTTTTTGAGTAGGAGAGAAAGGGGTGTAGGTAGACAAGATGTAGGAAGTACATGAATCCTGGTCACTTAACCACCTATGTGGTCATCATTAGCTAAAAACGTCAGTGTGTAAGGAAGTTTATGGACCATGGCTTTAAGTTACTGTGAATTTTTTTCAATAATCTTTTCTTTATTCCTGTTCTAATTTGAATCCATCCACAAATGCATTTGTCTTTGACATTAAGGTCCTCAAGGTAATTCTCTTGACTTTCATTAGCTACTTGTGTTGTGAAGTCTGCCGGGTTTTATAATCCTGGCTTATCTTAATTTTCTAATTGTGTATTATAATTCTAGACTTCTCTTTGGTTTTTAACTCCCCACAGTAGACCTTAGGACAATACCTTTCAGTGGGTACCTTTTGATAACTTTCTGTAAATCCATACGAAGTAGAACACATAGATTAGATATACATGGATATACATTTGTTTTTTTCTTTTCATATATTTTTTTAAGATTTTATTTATTTCTTTCAAAGAGAGAGAATAAGAGAAAGAGCACAAGCAGGGAAGGAGCAGAGGGAGAGGGAGAAGCAGGCTCTTCACTGAGCAGGAAGCCGATGTGGGAGATGTGATCCCAGGACCCTGAGATCATGACCTGAGCCGAAGGCAGATGCTTAACCAACTGAGCCACTCAGGCACCCCTATTTTTTTTCTTTTTAATAAAAATGGATTTGCATTCTTTGTACACTCACTATGTATATTATACCACAACTTATTTTTAACAGTAACATACCATGGAGATTATGTTTTGCCAATAAATGAAGCTCTAACTCAGTTGTTTAAAAACTACTGCTCTATTCCATGGTATATATTTAATCCTGTCTCTCTGGATAGACATTATGTTATATGCAGCACTTGCCATTGTTTTTCTAAACAAAGTTGCAGTAAACATGGTTGTGCAGATTTGAAAATAAAGCTGTAACAGAAGTGATAATTATGTCACATGCTGAACAACTTGGTCACTTGTATGGAGTTGAGAATTGTAATCAGGTAACACAGCAAAGTTATCGTAAACTATATAACCAGAATTTACACGAGTCTTGTTTCAGTTTCTCCACTCAGAATTGTGGCTCATTCTTTTTTTCATTGATTACCATATTTCTGTGGGATTCTCAGGCAGATGGGGACATGGGAGGGGAAAGTGTGCAAGCAATGTGACTGGAGAATTTGAGAGAAGAAAAAATCCTGATTTACCAGACAGTGAACCCTGATATGAAATATGGAAGATATCAGTGAACCCTGATATGAAATATGGAAGATTAAAAAAAAAAAAAAAAAAAAAAAAAAAAAAAAAAAAAAGAAATATGGAAGATTAATGAAAGTTGAAAGTATGAAAAATCCAGAGTCAAAAGAAAGTTTTCATGACCATTAAGATTATTCTAGCTTTTGCTTTCTTCGTGTTTTTGCTTGAGCTGAGTACAAAAACAACTTCTGTCAAACTTGACCTACACAAATTCCACCCATCTTTCAAACCCCCCCACTAATTCATATTCCTCCAGAATCTATAAACCTAAGTATGTAAGATCATAATCTCTGAAGTAAAAAAGGCCTGCATTTGAATAGCAGCTCCACCACTAAATGGCTGTACTTGTGAGAGTTTACTTTAATTCTCAAAGCTGCTGCTCTTTATTTATGACTCACTGTTAGGTGCTGGAGAAGAAGTTCAAGAAGAACAGTGGGGATAGATGGTAGGTAAGGTAAATGGGGCTAGATTATACAGCTTTCTTAATGACAGAATGGATATGCCATAAGAATATGGCTTCACATCACTTACCATATAAGACATAAGCCTGATATTCCTAAATGAACTCTGTGGTAGTGGCCAGGTAACCTGAAAAAGCAAAAGGGATGGTTCTGTGAATTTTCATTGTAATCTGTCCCATACATATGCTTTGAGGGGAAATTTTTCCAAACATAGAATATTAAGTAGTTGTAATAACATAAAAAGACTGGTGGTCTAAATTTTATTTAATACAGAACCACCAAGGAATACAGAAATAGAGTTATGTTTATGGAAAATTCTCAGAAGTAAAAAAGGAGCATACTATAAAAGGAGGAAAAGGAAAGAAAGTTTACCAGTCACCAACTGTTATTCTCTGAGTAGTTGACAGCTTGTTAAGATTATTGTTCCATATCCTTTGATGCCAGACAATGGAGATGAGTCTGAGTGGGAGCTGTAGGTGGAAGACTTAAAGTGCAGGAAGGCATGAAGGAGAGCAAGAGTCAACAACCTGCTGCTCTGTTTGACATCATGGCCACTGGCCTTTGTGTAAGTGGATTGCATGATTCAGGAATGTGCCTACTGGCACATCTAAGCTACACCTCAATGTCGGAACTACCTGAAAACCCTGCCCCACAGCAAAGATTGCTAGCCCCACATTTCCAACTTGAAAGGAAAGGGCGTTCTTAACTGTGAGCTGACCCTTCCATTTGCTTTCCCAACTATTAATATCTTTTGCTGTCTTCACTACCAGGCTCCAGGTCTTTGGGTAGCTGACTCAAGATCCTTTTCCCAAAGTCAATGGCTTTTGACAGTATCTAGGAAATAAAGTCGTAATTAGAATAGCCATCTCTTGAAAAATAAAGATGTTGAAATCTGGTAAATCAAACATATAGCAGCTCCAAAAATTGGGGTGAGAAAGTAGCTTGAGGGCACCCAGGGGGTTCTTACTGCAGTAGACAGCATCTGAAGACACAGTCCAGGCTTTGCTCTTCTTTATGACTCTCATATCACATGCCTTGCACTTAATCAGCTTCCATCAATATGAATTGAAAAGACTGAATAGAATTGTGTCAAAGGAATAAGAGTAATGTATAGCTGGGTGGTATCTGACAATCCAAAGCAGCAAAAGAAAAGATAATAATTTTGGATGAAAATGGGTGAATATCAGGCATAGTTACTATTGAATGGGGAATATTATTGAATATGGGAGAGGACAGATAGTAAAGTGGATATTCTGAAAAATATTGTTATTGGTGACAGAAGACACGCCTTAAAAACCACACCCTGTACTTAAGGCAAATATATAGTATCTGATAGTGTGAAAAGAGGTGTTAGGTGCAAGCATCAAACCAAGGATGGCATGGGTTCAGCTGCAGTTTGATGCCATTCTTTTTTGTGTCCACACATACAGATCTGTCCCATTTCTCTCTCTGAAATCTGGATTCTGAGCACAAAGACATTTATGGATAGGATAGTTTTGTGCTGATGTAGCACCATCTGAATGATCCAGTCTAAAATGTGGTCTATGTTCCATAAGCCCCAAAGGCGATTAAAGGTCAGAATTGTTTTAGGTTAAAAAAAAAAAAAAAAAAAAAGGTCTCAGCTACCCCGGAATTACTTGTGTAGCATAACAATATCAGCATATCAACATGTGCCAGCCCTCGGGTTAAGCATCCCACCTGACCTTTCATTTATTTCTCAAAAGAATCCTTTATGATATGCTGTGGTAGCCATTTTATAAATGAGGTATCCATTTATGGTCAGCAGGTGGTGAAGCTCCAGGATTATCATGTGCATGAGCTGGTGCTCTCAGCCACCAGAATTCCTCTGCCTTTGGGCTTGCTCCTTGAGGTGGATCATGTACCATTGATTGTACTATTGTTCCTTCTCATCTATAGAGCTGCCTTTCCTAAATACCTCAAGGACAGAAACCTTTTTGTCATCTCATTTCTTAGTCAGATGATGTCATCCTTACAAAAATATCAGTTTTTCAACCCACCACTATGTCAGTTGACTTGACTTGTAGATATGAAGAATTGATAAGTGTGATTATCTACCACTGTCTCTTGGGTTTCATTACTAAATGGTTACCATTGAAAAATTCCTGGTACTACATGGATGAGATTCAGCATTAGGCGGTTTCCTACCTAAGGTATATCTTTTTCCTGAATTTTCAAACAGCAACCATTGATGAGGCAGCAATGACACGACAATTCACAAGATCAGTTTTTTAAAAATGGACTTTTGGGGGAACACAATTTCTATTAAATCTAATGTAATATAATCTCAAAACAAGCAATCTTGTAATGATCGAAACCACAGGTCTGAAAAAGTATATGTCAAACAGTCTGCTGCCTATTTATCTTTTGCAAAGCCTGTGAACTAAGAATGGTTTTCAGATATTCAAATGCTTGGAAAAAATGTTAAAGAATATTTTATAATTCACAGAAATTATGTGAAATTAAATTTCAGGGTCCACAAATAAACTTGTATTGGAACACACATACAAAATCAGTTTTTCAAAGCAGACTTTCTCACTAAAAGTAGCTCTGGGCTCAGTTTTTCAACTCAAGTGAAATACAACAGCCTCAACCACCACCAGATTTCCTGTCCCTAGTATGCTCTTTACCTCATGTTCTCCCTCAGATCTTTTAGACATCAACCTAGCACCCAGCTGTGCCAATTAGCTGGATTTCTTTGTGTCTTATTTTATAGGTTGTTGGTTTATTGTGTGGGTATGTTTTACATTTTGTCCATCTGCTGCATTGAAACGTTTTAACATTGATTTCAGGTAATCTCTAACTTTTAGGGAACTAATGCAAGTGAGATCCTTTCATCTGCATATATATGTGTGTGGGCTAGATTAGATCCAAGGGGAAAATTTTGTTGAGACTTGACTGCTTCTATATATCTTTTGATATGCAAAATTTTGAAATAAGTAGTTTAATTGCATTGCACTATAAATTCTTCCCATATTGGGGTAGGTAATATTTGCATTTTTACTTCAGAACTCAAATGCCTTTTAACCTGGGACTTCATTTTATTAATAACATTCTTCTTAAAAGCTCATATATATATGTATACATATATATGTGTGTGTGTGTATATACATATATATATGTTTATTTATGAACAAGGTTGAAAGAGCTTTCTAAAAGGAGGGAGAGGATGCAAACCTAGTTCAGGGAAGCTACGCCAGAGAAATTAGGGCTCTCCCTGTGCATTGGTAACCATCTCTTAAATGGCAGGTTAATCTGCACAGGAAAGTATCCAATTATTTTTCCAAGACATTTTTCTCAGATCACTTTGATAATCTGTAGAAAGCAGTGAAAATGCATGTACACATAGACATCCTGAAGTTAGCCTAAAATTTCAGGGAGTTAAGGATTGTTGAACTTACTAGAGGATCCATTTGAACCTATTTGATGTGTTTCAAAGATCTCTATTCTATGGCAGCCAGTGTATTTTCACAGAGCAAACTGATACCATTCACTTTACAAAAAACCTCTTTAAAGCAGTTGGGTTGTAGCAAATGCCTGTGAATCAAGGTATAGAGAAAATAAACAAAGAAAATATACAAAATAAATACTTAGGCACATGCATAAAATTCTCCTGACACACAGACCCTCATACCTAAAAATGTATACAATTATACCAATATTACTTTACCAGTCTGTGGTAAGCTAGTCAAGTGGCTGAGGCAATACATCAATCTACGTTTTATTTATTTTTTTCAATCTGCATTTTATTAAGCTAGACTAAATAATATCCAATATTGTCCAACTTGAACACTCCAGCAATAACATTATTAATCTTTAGATTTTTAAAATCACAAAGTCATGTATTTCTGTGTTCTTTCAGAGTAGATTTTTACCTAGGGAAATTTGATTTTTGTATATGATGCTTTCTGTAGTACATTTGACCTCAAATTTCAGAAACTATCCCTAATGTCTAAGCCATGTTTATTTCTAGAGAAGACAGCCATGTTTCTATTTAATATCTTTACTTAGTAGCTTTCATAGTTGTCACTAAATATTTCAAATCACATTTAAATTTCTTGACTTATTACATTTGACACCAAGCTGACATGTTGGTAACTTTACATGTTTTATAAAAATATATTAAGAACCTTAAGTTTCTTTAAAACAATGTATCACATGTGTCAAATGTAATTCTCAAAATGTTAAATATAATTTTCATGCAAAGAGGTATTGAGCACATGTCAGGATTTCATTTAGTGCAACCAGCAGGATGGCAAAGCCAGTTCAGAAAAGAGATAAATATCTCTGTATCCATAGCTATGTATATACTATGTATATGCATAGGGATATATGTTTATCTATCCATCCATAGCTATATCAATTCTACATATATAAATATAAAGTTTTGTTGTCAGACCTGAGACCAGTTTTTTCTCTATCAATTATTTAATTTGTAGAACCATTCATATTAAAAATTCCATATATTCAAGGTTTCTAATAATAAAAATGGATTCCTCTTGTTAGATCTATGCTTTGAAACCTCTAGTGTCCATCACTTTCACCTGAAACCTTGCTGGGTTCCACTCCCAGAGTTTCTATAAACTTGGGGTGGCACCTGGGGATTTGTATTTCTAACAAGTTTCTACCTGATGTTGCTGTTCTATGGCTCACACTTTGAGAACCACTGATCTAAGCATAGGCTTTGCCTGAGGATCAAGTGAGACATGAGGGAAGTATTGATCAAAACCCAAAAAAGTCAATGCAACCTCTGATTAGTTCTCTTATTGTTTGTCCTGTATTATTCCTATTTCCTTTACCTGTCCCCCTCTGTACACAAGGATCATCCAAGCCCAGCCGCCCTCCAAGGATGCTCCCTACATTTGAACATCTCAGATCCCTAATATGGGTCAGACTCCCACTGCCTTCTCCACAGAGACATAGCCTTCTTCTTCATTTGTCCTATTTCTGTCAACTATTTCAAATTCATTATAAGCCAGGGCTAGCATGCTCCAAGTCATGTGTTATAAACTGGAATGTGCTTTTTATTTTTAAATTATCATCAGCAGAGCTTCTCTTAGGAGAGATTTTTAGTTTTTGAAAGCTTGGAATTATAAAGAAATAATCCATTCTGCTTTCAATCTTCCAGTTCTCTAGTCTGTTCCTCTGTGATGTGGCCTCAATTCCTTGTAAAAAATAAACACTTCAGAGACTTCTGGGAAGCTTGGGAACTGGTAGTAGTGTTAAATCAGGAAGGATGCTGGTCTTGACGATCTCTTGGAAGGGTAGCTTTTGAAGAATGGTGTATCAGAAGCCAGCCTTCTAGAGATTGGGCCAAAATGGTTAAGAGGCAGGAGATATACTAATGGCATGCTTCAGGAGTTTGGCAAAGCAAGGAAGGAAGGAAAGATTTATTTTCAGGAGATGTAACAAGATCAGTTGAAGGGAATTTGTTTTGGAGAAGGTGAATCATTGAAAGCAGAAAAGTTAATGAATTTCTGGGTAGGGGGATAAGGATTTTGGTAAGAATACAGAAATAAAACTTGAAAGGAAAGAAGAGAATAATCTGGAGACTAGATGAAGTGGTTAGCTTTGAACAGGAAAGAAATATTTTTATCTAAGCCTAGAGGAGAGAAGATAGAGGCCCTCAGGCTTGAGATCACACATGAGAGGGAGGGAGGGTCGGCATCTTAGAAGCTAAAAAGCTAGAGACTGCTGGGGTGGATGAGGACATCTCTGGCTAAGTCAGCATTGAAGAGATGTTTGTCATCAGCCAGCTTGGCAGAACTTTCTTCCTCCACTGCTCTGCACTCAGGGTCAGTGCATAAGGTTGAGGTAATGATGGCCTCAACATATGAGGTTTTCTTTGCTCTCATGCAAGTTGCCCTGTATAACAGATGCTACTCTAGTTAAAGGGATTTGACGCTACATGTGGATGGCTTCTTCTGTTTCTTAGATGCCCCAAGTCCATTCTGGCCAGTAGATGAGCTCAACTCTCCCATTTTGTGCTAGTGCCTTATACCTACAGGGGAAACCAAGGTGTAAATGTCAGCCAGCTGCCACTAGTTCCTCAGCTTCACGAAAGGAAAGAAATTCCCTAAAGGAGATAAATGTCCCAAGTTATATCATTTATGAATGCTTAATATGATAGTTGAAAACTTCCTGGAAATTTCTTTGTGGGAGTTTTAAATGGTTCCGTGTGAAATAATTTATTTGAAAGCAGAGCCTCTTTCTAGTAAAAATACGATTTGGTTTCTCACCAGTGCTCAGTTTAGGAAAGGATGCTCTCTCTTAGAAGTAGTTGATAGAGTACAATGAGGTTAAATCCCCCAGGTCAGTCAAATGGAGTAATGGAGTCAGGAGGATGTATGTGTCTCTTTCCAGGACCATGAAACCTCCTTCCCCAGGGCGCTCTCAGCTCAGAGACTCTCCCCACGGTGGTGCTTTCTAGATGGTGAGTATTTCTATATTTCACGGAGTGGTGGGGGTTGCATAAGCAGCAGGACAATGAATTGATAGATGGTGCGGAGTGGACCCTGGTCTTCCAAGGGATTATTCAGAAACCCTTCATGTGGCTCTGTGTGATTGGTATTTGCATCTCAAATGATGTGGACTTGTTGATGTTGCAATATACTTTCCTGACGTCATTTTTCTCAAAGAAAGTTGGTTGACTTGGGCTGAACTTCTCAGCCTCAAATTGCCCAAGTGGACATTTCCCTTCCTGTGTCCCCTCCCCTTTCCTAAATCATATTGAGTGCTTGTCATAAATACAGGCCAGTAGATGGATCCAATACACTGGGGATACGTACTGATTTCTCTGTTGTTTGCTTATTGTGGAACTTTCATATGTTTCCATTAGCCATCATTTCAGTACAAGTATACATTTTTACAAAAATGCAGAAATTTTCAGTTGCATTCGGATCTGCTCTCCTGAGCATGACCTATTGAATGCATAATATTTCAGGTATTTTCAGACTGGTTAATAGGTTCATTTTCCATTGCAAGCATCCCTCACTCCCTACATGCTGCCCAATTCTGTTTTTCTATCCATTAGTTACCCATATTACAATCCACTTCTGCTTACCTACTGCCCATTATATTGACTCCATGGTATCTCTCTTGTCTACATGGACATGTGGTTTTCACTGTAGACATTTCATTGGTTGACCTGGGGGTGCATCTGAGAAGATATAAATGCAGATAAGAGTATGACAGGATGTGTGAGTATGCGAACAGTACTATGAAGATTGAGCACTTGCATTTATATCAGACCTAACCCATGTGAATCATGACCTAGGTTTTCATTAAGAGCTCATCACCTACCTCTGAAGAAGAGAATCTACACCACTTTTCCTCTGGCTCCTTTATTCCCTCGTGATGAGAAGCACAATCATGTATTTTTTTCTGATTTCACAGAAGACTTATATTTAAGAAAATTTTGGAAACTTACTTGAATTGTTCTATATATTGTCTGTTCTGTATACACTCTTAGATAAAATTTTAAGTGCAGGGACTGGTGTGTTAATACAGATATTTATTATACTCTATAGATATAAAAAACCTTTAAAAGGTGATCACACTTATGTTTAACAAGAACAAAGTAGAATACGTCCTTCTCAGATAGATTTTACTCCCCTGCTGCTTTTAGGGGGCAGGGACCATGATTGTCTTCTCAACTCATTTCCTTTGGAGAGAAGCTACTCATTAAATATTTATGATTTTTGAATGATCATTTGCATTTTGAGTTATTCCCTCTAGTACTATGTACTTTGTAGAAAATCTATTTATAATATTTGGACTCTGTTGGAGAGATTTAAGTGAGGAGGAACATAATTCTTTTGAGTATTAAGAATAATCAGAATAGTTTCTAGAAACTCAAAGTTTGCAGTTTTTCTCCCAAACCACAGATGTAGCCCAATCCCTTTTAGGAATGCTTAAATAATTATTTTTCACTGTTTTGGCTTTCTTTAGACATGGCTTAGGGACTCAGCCTTGAAGTGAAATGAATCCTTCAATACCAGATGTGGTCCTTGGCTCCACATCTTCAAGCTTTTTTTCAAAATGAGAATCATTTCCCTGAGAAGTCTGGCTACCTATAGGAATTTTTCACACACACACCCCCAACTTTATTTACTTAATAAATACATACAGAGTCCCAGCTCTGTTTAAGGACCTGTGTTAATGTATGAAGACATAAAAGAGTAAATGAAACAGTGACCTTTAAAGAGGCAGATATCTTCATCTCATAGTTGTTTGTGAAGATGGTTTGTACAAGAAGAAGAAACAAAATGTAAATATGAATAAAGGTAGGAGCAATGAATTTTCTCTGGGTTAGGGAGGATGGGACCGAGGAATGTTTCACAGAGAAGGTAGCATTTAAGTTGGTCCTGAAGAGACAAGTAAGATTTAGTTAGGGAGATAATGGGGAAGGGCTTTCTAAGCAAGGACATGGAGGACACAGCAGACATGGAGGTCCTGATGTTTCTATGTAGACTTAGGAATGGGCTAGCAGTAAGGCAGGACTGGAATGTTAAGATTTTGGTGGCATAATATGAGAGAAGGCTATGAATTTGGTGCCAGAACACAGGATTCTGAATGCCATATGCATTTTTTTTCTTCCTAGCAACTTCTGCTGATCGCTTTTACCGAATAGACAGATCTCAGGTAAGCTTTCTTGAGCCTAACACTTTATTGGTAGCTAATCTTATACATTATTTTCTAATGTAAACCCTAAAACATTTACAAATTCTGGAATGGCACTCATAGCCGAAGCTATGAGTTTTCTTATTTGTCTTCACACATGTTGTAATCTGTGGACTCAGGATGATGTGGCTTGACCTTGCAGATGAGTACAGAAAATGACTAGGTTTGTAGATATCATTACCTGCCTGCGCTCTAAATTTTCTCACACACTGCTACTTTTACTGCTTCCTAGCTCAATTTTATGGCTTTTAAAGTTTATTTTGGTTAACAAGTTTGACACCTCCAGTATATATTTATGCTACTTACTTGCAATTCATCACTTCCCAGAGTTCCATAATGAGAAAAAAAATGCTTATGCCCAATGATAATATGTGTTCTCATTGTCCAAATTCTCCTGAAAAAAAGAAAAAGGAAGAAGATAGAGAAGAGGAGGAGGAAGAGAAGAAATAATACAGTATGGAATCCAGTGATAAAACTAGTTGTTAATCATGTCACTTAGTTTGGCCAGATCCTGGGGGTCCAAGTCCAGCTTATTGCACAACTCATGCTGGACCAAGCCGCAGGTGGGGTATCACTTCTTTGACTGTATTTGAAAAGAGGCAAGCCCAACTCTGGTCATACCTGACAAGATCCTGGTCAAGTAGGAATCCCAGGCCAAGAGGGCTTCACCAGCCTCTTCCTCCCGTGTTGCTTCAGGGATGGATGTCCACAGGTCAGACCTCTGAAAATGCACTTGGTCTTTTGTTATGTCATAGACTTTGATTATCTTTCAAGATCAAGAAGGCTTTATTTTGTTACATATCCGATGATAGATTTGAGCATCCTGTCAATCCTCTGACAGACTCCTTTTTCTTCCTTAGGAACATTTGCACTTTGTGATGGAGATTTCCCAAGATGAGATTTTTATTCTGGACCCAGATATGGTGTTGTCACAGCAGGCAGGGACACCTCCAGGAATGCCTGACCTGGTGGTGGAGCAAGCCTCAGGGTGAGTATGCCTCGTTTTTGGTGACATGGTAGCGAGGCTGGCCACAGGGTGACATCCATATCTGACTTTGCACTTGGCATTTCTAATGACATCAAACTAACTTAAGATACAGGTTTTCTTGTTGTGTTTCATTAGAGTGTAGCATAACTGGTTCCATTATATGTCTGTCTTTTGAATGGCTGCATAGAATTATTCTTTCCCACCAAGATTTGTACCATGTCTGAGCCTTCTTTACACACCATGTCTACACCTCTTACCAAACTATAAAGTGCTAGTATTTGCATTTGTGCGTATATATCTATAATGCTTGTATTATCCAAAGAAAAATGGGCACAAGTGGTTTGACTCTATGTTTCTCCTCCACCACTTCTCCTTTTTTTGCTATATCTAAGCAGCTTGAGACATAGATTGTATAATAATAACTATGATGTATGAAGCACTTATTATAAGCCACCTACTGTCCTAAATGCCTTTATTATATCCCTGCCATCACTTCATAGTAACCAAATCATCAGATTTGGTGCTTATTTCTGTGCTTATTTCCTGATCTGTAAAATAGAAATAAAACCTACTCAGAGAACTGTTCAAAAATTAAATGAATTGATACTTGTGAAGTATTTGGGATAGTTTTTGACACTTGGTAGACACTCATTAAATATGATGTTGTTAAAATTATCAGCCTCATCACGGTCATGTAACAATGCCCCTGTGCATCTGGAACTTTTATTACCCTAAATCCATAGATAACTAAATTGAGGCTTAGAGCATTCTTTAACTTGGCCTGTATTGCATAGAAAATGAATGGCAAAATTGAGATTTGGTCCCAAGTTTTATGCTAAAGCTTATGCATTTAATCACTACTTTGAGCCACTAAAATATTATTAATATTTCTAGGTTATTTCAGCAATTCCAAAATATTTATTTAGACAACTTTTTATGTGCCAGCCACTAGTATAAGTGCTTAAGAGACAACAATGTAAAAAAACAACCCCAAAAGCAAGCAAACAAAATCTCTGCCCTTGTGAAGTCTAATGAACTTTGATGTCTTACTGGTATATGGAGGCCAATTAGTTAAAATAAGGATTTCCCTGGAAAGCACACACACATGTGCTAAAATAGCATTTGCAGATTGTGTACACACACACACACACACACACACACACATACCTACCATATAAGTTGACATGTTCACTTGAGGTAGCCCTTATGCCTTTTTACTCCTCTGCACTAATTTATTTGACCATTGTTGCCATTTCTGAATATCTCCCACTCTGCAAGGGCCAGCTGATATCACTGGTATGTATCAAGTCAAGAAAAGACCGAAGTAGCATGACAGGGCAAGTATATAGTTGTGTTTAGGAAGCCAGAGCTAGTGATATCAGATATGTTTCCCTGGGCATCCCAGAACGTGGTGGAAAAGCCCATCTTCACAGTCCACGTACTGTAAATCCAGTGTGTCAGCTGGAGGGAGGAAAGCAAGTGAGATGTTGGGTCCTCCTGCAGGAGCAGTGAGCACTAGAGTCTCGGTGTCCTCCTGCCCAACATGATCTTGGCTACAGTATTTGATCTGGGAAAGAATCAACTCATCCTGCCACACTCATCCTGGTCTTTGTCCTTCTCTATATCAAATAATGGCCAAAAGAAATGGCTTCGTCCTGAGTTAAACCTCTATTAGCCCCAGCTCCCAAAACAAAGTAGCCCAAAGTAGCCTGAAAATCTACTAGAACTTCAATCAATCCCTTTCTTATTTCAGATCAGTTGCCCCTTCTGGAAATGAGCAAGGACAGGAAAACAGTGAAAAGGGCTGAGCTTTTTTATTTCCCAATTTCCATTTCTCCATCAGGTTCCATTACTTCTTATTTACATCACATTTAAAATTACCTAATCGTGAAATGTAGTCTTCTCATCTGTAAAGAAGGCAGAGGCACACAAGCAGTTCATGATGGTTGAGAAAAGTAAATAATAAATGTGGAAGAAGGAGCTAATAGATGAAGATTAATTTCCCATCTCCTGTTCGGACAAGCATCATCTTGAGGAAGAGCAGAGTAGGTCCTGTGGCTGGTCCTGAATGCCTAATGCCTGGTACCTTCCTTCTCCCAGGCTGTCAGAATGGTGGAATCCTGCCCTACGGAAGCGTATCCTGAGCGACAGTGGTCTGGGAACGATTACTCCGCATTATGAGGACTCCGATTTGAGGGATCTCAGCCACTCACGTGTGCTACAGTAAGCGCGCTCTCACTGTTCTTTTCCTGTGCGCCCTGTGGTCACCTGGAGAGGCCTGCCAGGTACCTTGTCAGTGACAAGGGGTCTCTTTCCAGTGCTGTTCCCACGCTGTCTCCTGTGGCACCCAGTGGTTTCACATTGCATTCACTTGGCTCACTTTTCCCAACCCCCGGCTCCTAGTGGAGCTTCACTTTCCATTTCTTTGGCCCCCAAACCACACTGAGACCTCGCATGTCCATCTACAAATACGTTGAACGTCACCAGTGTTTGCTTTACTGAAGTCCAGTGCTTACTAGATGTCCCTATGTTTGCCGCCTCAGGAAGACATGCATGAAAGAGATGATGAATAGTTGGGAAGTGACATAGCATCTTTTCATCTGTATGAACATCCCCACTTGCTTTTACAACTCTGTTTCATTTGTGTCCAGTCCTGAGCCTCTGGATGTGTGCTCTGTGTAGCACAGCCAGGTAGTTTTGTTGGCTGAAGTGGAGCTGCTCATGTTTCTCAGAGTCTCTGGGTAAACGAAGCAGCATCTGTTCATGCTTATGGATGCTTTTTGTTTGTAGATCAGAATAGTCGGTGTGTTTTCTTCTGAGGTCGGATCACAGTCAAGAAGTAGGATGAATGTTGGAGTTCTGGCAACAGTGTTGGCACATTTCTGGCTGGGGAATCTTTTTCTCCCTGTGATATCTCCTTGCAGGAGCGGATTCTAAGTACAGTCAGTGGTCATGGGTACATTTCTTCCACACTTCAGGCCAATCACCCCATCTCAGAGGCCATACAAGTTGGTTGATTCAAAATTTGTGATATTAGGCTGATTTCCGTTCCTACCCTAGGTCCTAATTGAATAGCGAAAATGGCCTTGTTGCCATGTAGTCTTACCATTTTTACAAAATAAAAGGAGTCAAAGTCTTAGAAGCCTAAGGTTAACTGAAGAGGTGTTGTTTCTAAAGGAAGACCACAGCAATTTTGGTATGACAAAGGGGAGAATAAGTGAAAAATCTGGAGCTCATTACTTCTTTGGTGAAGGCTCTACTCAAATATCCCAGGGGCAAAAGGCAACTTCATTTTAATTGCTTCTCGGCACTACCTCTTATTTTTGTTGTGTGAAGAGTAGAAAGGAAAAAAGTGAATTACCATGGATTTTCCTTTATAATGCAACCATATAGTTAGATTTTGGTCACATCTTGATTCCTTACAACCCAGGGTTGTTTTTCCATTTCTTTTTTATATGAAATTGATGCTTGTAAACCATGGTGAGTCAGCCACCCATTGATGGTTAAAGACATGGCTATCTAGCTGTGGGCAGATTTATTTGAAAATTAGAGTTTAGCCACAGAAATAGAAATTATGCCTAGACCAACCAGATGAGTATTGTAGTTGTTCTTCCAGACAAGCTATTTCCAAAAAGTAGAGTATGACCTCACCCTGGTTTCCTGTTTCCTGATTTCCCTATATGGAGTATATTAAAGTATGTATCATGATATGTGAAGTGATTGTTTCTAAGGTAGTAAATATCCTTCCTAAATCACAAATAGATGTACTACTTTATATTAATAGCCAAGTTCTTAAAACTCTACATAAGAATCAAATCTTATTCTTTATTTGGGATATATTATCCTTCAAAGATTTCTCTTAATTTTCTTATTGATCTTCACTTGGCAGCTGTTAGTTGTCCTGGTCATTTATACTACCTTAGCTCTCAAGTGCACTAGAGCAGTTAACTTAAAAAAAAAAAAATTCTGCCAAATCTCCTTGAAAACAAAGTAACACTCAAATACTCACCTTCTAGTGCTCGAGTCTCCTAGCTGAATCTCTGGGCATCATGGAAGCGAGACAAGTTGTTCCCCCTGGCTTCTGTCTGAATCCCTGACTCAGAATACAGGACCATAATAAAACAGTTGTTTTAAATCACTGACAATAAGCAAATACCGTACTCTACCCTCATTTTGCCTATTAATTCTTTAATTTTTTATTATTGTTACTGTGTCCATTAATTCCTTAGAAAGAACATCTCTTTGTTTCCTTCAGAGATCATCTCTGATGCGAAGAGGTATATTTGCAGTTATCAAATAGTTCAATTATATAATACCTAGATATTATGTGCCATGTTAGTAATAGCTACTACTGATAGAATGTCTCCTGTTTGCTTTGTGTCATAGATAAATTATCTTTAATTCCTGTAACAACTTCTAAATCTTGCCATTGCTTAAAAGATGAGTAAATTGAGGCATACAGAGTTTAAAATACTCATTTTGGATCATGCAAGATAGCAAGAATGGAAATTGTGGTTCGAGTCAGTTGGCTTGACTTCTGACTTCATGGTTTTTCTGACCATACTGTATAATCTTCCTGAAGGGCTAGTGCAAAGGCATGGTGCCCACAGCTCCACGGCCCAAAAAAGGTTTACTTTGGTTTCTATTTTTTTAGCATCTTTAGTGTAGTGGGGAGAAATATATATTTGCATATATAATATATTTGCATATATAATATATTTGCATACATAATCTCCCTATATAGAAATTTTCACTTTATACATATATTATATATTATTATATATATTTAACTACAAATTAACCCAAAAGTAAATATGATTGAGAATTAATTTTAAAGCAGTTTTACTGCTTTTTAAAAAAAGATTGAAATTTTAAAAATGACTTTTATTTTCAAAAATTATTAAACTATATTAAATTTGTCCCAATGTAAATAAGTACAAAAATTATTTGAAAGCTCATTTGTTCTGTTTCTTAAATTCTACATATGAGCCAAGGGAAAAAGAAATTCCACATATGAGGTAAATGGTATGGAGTTTCCTTAAAAGTTAAAAATAGAGCTACCCTATAACCCAGCAATTGCCCTACTTGGTATTTAGCCAAAGGTACAAACATAGTGATTCCAAGGGGCACATGCACCCCCATGTTTATAGCAGCAATGTCCACAATAGCCAAACTGGGGAAAGAGCCCAGATGTCCATTGATTGATGGATGGATAAAGAACATATGGTGTATATTTACAATGGAATATTACTCAGCTATCACAAAGAATGAAATCTTGCCATTTACAATGATATGGATGAACTAGAGGATATTAGGCTAGGCAAAATAAGTCAGAGGAATACAAATACTACATGGTTTCACCCATTTTTTTTTTTATTTATGATAGTCACACACACACACACACACACACAGAAAGGCAGAGACACAGGCAGAGGGAGAAGCAGACTCCATGCAGCGGGAGCCTGACATGGGATTCGATCCCGGGTCTCTAGGATCGCGCCCTGGGCCAAAGGCAGGCGCTAAACCACTGCGCCACCCAGGGTTCCCTGGTTTCACCCATATGTGGAGTTTTTTTTTAAAGATTTTATTTATTTATTCATGAGAGACACAGAGAGAGGCAGAGACACAGGCAGAGGGAGAAGCAGGCTCTCTGCAAGGAGCCTGTTGTGGGATTTGATCAGAGACCCCCAGGATCACACCCTGAGCCAAAGGCAGATGCTCAACCACTGAGCCACCAGGCATTGACACCTCATCTGTGGAATTTAAGAAACAAAACAGGTGAACATAAGGGAAAGGAAGGAAAAATAAAATAAGAGGAAGACAAAGAAGGAGGCAAACCATAAGAGACTGTAACTCTAGGGAACAAGCTGAGGGTTGCTGGAGGGAAGTGGTGGGGAGATGAGAGATGGGGTAACTGGACGATGGGCATTAAAGAGGGACTGTGATGTAACAACCACTGGGTGTTATGCAACAATGAATCACTGAATTCTACCTCTGAAACTACTAGTATAGTAAGTGTTAATTGAACTGAATTTGAATAAAATATTTTTTAAATGAGGCAAACCAAGAATCTGTAACTATAGAGAATAAACTGATGCTCACCAGAAGGGAGGAGGGGTGGGGATAGGTGAAACAGGTGACCAGGATTAAGTAGTGCACTTGTGATGAGCACCTGGTGTTGTATGGAAGTGCTGAATTACTATATTGTACATCAGAAGCTAATATTACATGTATGGTAAGTAGCTGGAATTTAAATAAAAATCTTAAAAAATTATAGGAAGGGTATTCATGTGGCAAATACCCTGAAATATTATGTTGTTTTATGTTATTATTTGCATTAGGTCTTTCACTCTATAAACAACATAGAGTAACATAAAAATATGTTGTTTTATGAACTTTTTTGTTTATATTGTCTTTGTACTTTCATTACCTACATTGAACAATGCATACGCTTTTCAGACTTGCCATTCATTCAATGGTCATATTTTAAAATATATTAGTATTGATATATGCAGTTTTTAATTAACTCTACTTGGTATGGAATATTGCATCATTAGTACTCCATAACTTATTTCTCCATTTTGATAGTGATTTCTAATATTTTATTATTTTAAAACTGCAGTGAATACCCTGCTGCATGTGTCCTGTGTTGCAGGGTGTATGTGCAGTTTCAATTTTGCTTGATATTCCTATCAGGAATATTAAAAGTAAGTATGTAAAAAAGACCTGAAGAATTATTGTAATATTTTAGGTACAGTTGGCATCTGCTGCTTTAGCTTTAAAGCCCCAGTAAGTTTGGAGAGAGAGAAAGTCCCAGTTTAACATCATGTTTACAATATTAAATAATACACTACATTAAAAAAATCAAAAGGGAAATTTTGAATTCCTAGAACTGAAAATACTATTTATCAGAGTCTGCAGAAACCACTAGTCTTACTCACAGAATGATTTATGACTATGAATTCACTTATCAAAGGAAAAATGATTCATACAAATAAAGCATTCAGTTTGATAAACTGGGAAAAGAATCCCAGAGTAGAAAACAAAGAAATAAGAGGGAGGAAGAATCATAGAGACAAATCAATGACAAAGAGAAACTGTGGAAGGAGCCTCGGTGTCCATCGAAAGATGAGTGGATAAAGAAGATGTGGTTTATGTATACAATGGAATGTTACTCAGCCATTAGAAATGACAAATACCCACCATTTGCTTCAACGTGGATGGAACTGGAGGGTATGATGCTGAGTGAAGTAAGTCAATCAGAGAAGGACAAACAGTGTATGTTCTCATTCATTTGGGGAATATAAATAATAGTGAAAGGGAATAGAAGGGAAGGGAGAAGAAATGTGTGGGAAATATCAGAAAGGGAGACAGAACATAAAGACTCCTAACTCTGGGAAACGAACTAGGGGTGGTGGAAGGGGAGGAGGGCGGGGGGTGGGGGTGAGTGGGTGACGGGCACTGAGAGGGGCACTTGACGGGATGAGCACTGGGTGTTATTCTGTATGTTGGTAAATTGAACACCAATAAAAAATAAATTAAAAAAAAGAAATGATTAACCAAGACTAAAATGTAGGTAAGAGACAAAAAGTAGGTAAAAAGGTAGGTAAGAGACAAAAATCCTGAGAAGACTGATTTTTAAAATAGTAAATTTTGGAGTTACCTGGGTGGCTCAGTGGTTGAGCATCTGCCTTTGGCTCAAGTCATGATCCCAGAGTCCTGGGATTAAGTCCTGCATCAGGCTCCCTGCACAGAGCCTGCTTCTTTCTCTGCCTCTGTCTCTGCCTCTGTCTCTGTTTTTCTCATGAATGACTAAATAAAATCTTTAAAAAAAAAAAAAAGTAAATTCGGGAAACAGGAGGAATTTAACTGCAGTGCTTTCCCAACTCATCCTTCCTGCCTGGCTCCCCGACCTGCTCACAGTGGCCTTTTCCTCTCTAAATTCCAAATGCCCTAATGCCAGGGGTCTCCTCAGAGTTGTCTCTTCGTTTTAACTTTTATTCATAAGATCCATCATCCTTCCTTCTACTTATACACAGTCCTCTAGGAGAGAACATAATTCCAGTGAAGGACGTATAACACATCTAAGGTCTTCAAAACCTATGAAGATAGTAGAAAACAATCTTTAAGTACCAATTTTAAGATAAATTAGGTAGAGACAGTTGACTTGCATTCTTACAAATAGAACCATAATGAATTTGTCTTTAGGTTCAGAAAATATTTTCAGTATCTAAGAAAGTTCTATTTAAAATCTATTTAAAATAATATGATTTTAAGTAGATTCTAGAAACACATCAGCTCTCATCATTAATCATACCACCAGAATTAGTGACAAGGCTATATTTCATTTTGGCAGAAGATTTGTAAGGAAGGAATTAATGGAAATTATAGCAAACAGAATCTTAGTCCTGAGAAAGAGTTTTCTCAACTTCAGGATCTGAGATTTGGAAAAAAAAAAAAAATAGCACTGAGTGAAAACTAGTATGTTCTTTTTTTTTTCTTTTTTAGATTTAATTTATTTACTTATGAGAGACACAGAGAGAGAGGCAGAGACATAGGCAGAGGGAGAAGCAGGGTCCCCGTGGGGAGTCCAGTGTGGGACTCCATCCTAGGACCCCGGGATCATGACCTGAGCCAAGGCAGCTGCTCAACCACGGAGCCACCTGGGTGCCTCAACTCTAATATATTCTTAATAAGTTATTTTTTTGAGAAGGAAAGACTTAACCTGAGTCAGATGGGTTAAGGAAAAACCGGTAAAGGGACTGGGAGGATATTTAGTTTCTGAAAAAGAATGATCTTTTTGAAATTTTTATTTATTTAGGGTTATGCAAAACCCCCAAAACTGACTGAAAGAAGTACACTTTTTCTTAGTGTCTTCAAGTCCTAAATTGGAAGGAACTAAGTAAAGGTCACACAGGTAAAAACAGAATATCTTGCCACGTGACTAAGACAAGAAAGAAGAGTGTAGTGAGCTACCCGAAGGCAGACGTTCCATCCAGACATCTGTGTCTAGGCAAGTATCTATTACCTGATCAACTCAGCAGGGCTAATAGATCCTTATGATCTGCAGTCTCTAAGAGATAATGTTATCAAAAATCAAACTATGATGTATCTGGTCTGATTATTTTCATTGGGATTCCAAGAAACAGGCTGAGTCATTCAGTAAGTCATTCATTGATTGAGCAAATAAATATTGAGCACCTTCTCGGTAAGGAACTGTCCATCTGGTATATGTATATAGGCGCACACTCATACATACGTAGGCACTGAAGAGATAAAACTAAACAAGAAATTATTATCTCCTTTGAAGAGCTTATATGCAAAGGGGAATATTACACAAATCAATTATTAGAGTTCTCTCTGCTAAGTGCCATAATGGAGATATGCATTAAATGTCCTGGAAATAAGAGGACTAGAATTTGCTGCTTCCTCCAGATTTCACTGTTTTATATTTATGTGAAAAGAATGAGTATTTAGAGAAATAATGAAAATGTTAGCCTCAAAGGAAAGAGGCTTTTTAAGAACTCCAAGCTTATTTTCTTCATCCTTTGTACATGAGCAGATAACTATCTGCTTTTCATCATCATATAACCAGAAATGCTCCTCGAATAATTGAATGCACAGTTTAGCATCACTCTAACTGACATGTGCTTAAGGAAGTTGGTACAACTAGCAAGTTATTTAGGGATATCCAAGATACCAAATAGTACTTTAGAAATTGGCATTTCCAAGTGGCTCTAAAATTCTGAACCACAATATCGAGAAGATAACCCTTCCTTCCCCTTCCAAAAACTCAGTCGTTCTTGGCTGAACATAGGGTTAAGAGCTGCATTCCCCTCTTGTTTTCCGACTATTTCCTTTATCCAGTTTCTTCGGGAACATTAGGTGATGGCCTGACTCTAATAAAAAGGATAATTGGCTTATAGTCACAGCTCCAAGTTCTCAACAGGAGGACAGACCATTGGGCAGTGATTGGGTTGTGGAAATACCCTTCATGCTTCACAATCTGATAAGAGGGAGAAAATTAATCTTCTTAGTGGGATGCCAGTTTTGCTGGAATCTGTCTTAGAGATGAAATCAGTGCTGTCTGGATGGAGACACACAGTCCCTTGCATCTGTTTCACTAAGATAGTTGGTTCCCATCCTACTTACTGTTGACTGGTCTAAATCTTGCTCTCCCTGCCTAATCACTGAAGCTGGAAGGGCTCCAGTTTATCTGACATATATCTTCCTTTCTTTTTCTTCCTGCCTTACCTCCAGTTTTTACCCTCCCTATTTAGCCAAGCACATAATGCTCTGTTCCCTTGTGTGTGCAAAATTTTTAATAAGAAAATTTGCTCTATTCCTCTTATAGTTGCTCCTCAAATACTTCTGCATATGGGGGTCCTAAACCTTTTGTCAGATATGGAAATCCTTTTCCAAGTTTGGTTAGTGGCAGAGCCAGACTAGAATTCTTTATATGTCTTTATATGTCAAAATATATCTTATTTTGACCAACACTGAAAAAAATCTTGTTAATGTAAATAAGCTCTAATATTAAACATCCATTGGATTTAAAATGACGCCAAGAAATTCCACCCTTCCATTTTTATGAGTTCAAGTTTGGTCAGTGATTACAGCACGTCAGAATATTACTTTAAGCGCTCTTTCTTTTCACTTGCAAAAGATGTGGCATTACCTACTCACACTTGAGGAACATGGTAAATGAGGGAAATTTTATCAGACCCTTCTTTAAAGCATGTGAGTTCCTTGGATAGCCAAACTATATTACTCATTCTGCATCCACAGCACTTTGCACCATATCTGGTATACCAGGTGTCCCGTAAGGCAGGCTTATTGGATAAATGGATAAATATGGGACATTAGAGAGAAGGTACTCTATCAAACCAAAATAGAGATGTCTATTTATAATACTGCAGCAAACCCAGTTCTAATCACACACATACAAAAATGTAACAAAATGTTACATTAAATGTTAAACATTTTTGTTAGGCTGTGGAATCCATTTATGTATTTCGTATTTTAATGTAGATCTGTTTGACGCAGGGAATTTACATTAAAATAATAATGATGCATGGAGTCCCTCAGACAGAGAGAAGTTGCTGTTTTATAAGTGAGAAAGTAGAAAGCAACAATGGTGAGTATAGAGAATTATAGGCACTGTTGATGAGCACACAGATGAGATGGGGCCAGGGGGTGGAGGAGAAGAATCCCATCTAGAACCTCGTGCATTGAGAAGTCAGCATGCTCCTTGTGTCAGAGCTCTGGATTTTTTTGGTTATGTCAGTAAGTTGAGTGCTTGAGGAGGGTTTGGATGTTCTTTGGACAAAGGGGAAGAAAGTTGCCAAGTGGGAAACCATGAACGGTCAAAATGTTATGGATGGAAGAGAATTTGGGGATTTCCTAAGGATTTCCAACCTAAAGAGACAGGACAGAGCCAGAGCATGAGGAAATATGGGGACGAGACATGCAGAAGGAAAGCATTTTTTTTTTTTTGAGTTCCCTTAACAAGTAGGGAGCAGTAGAAGGAGCCTCTAATGAAAAACTATCAGTCTTATTTAAAAACAAGACAAAGGGAATTTCTCTCTCCTTCCAACAACACATTCTGCCTTAGGGCATTAAGAAAAGCTGGTCCCAGGTCACAGTCTTTTGTGACAAAAGCATCTACGTGCCATTCTAAAACTAAACTTCTCTGTGCCCGGAAGTGAGAGCAGGTATTGTTAGGCCAGTAGAGAAATGAGAATTTTTCTTTGTTTTCAGAGGCTGTGCCAGAGATGGAGACTTGGGTGTGTGCGAGAGGAATCTCCTGTCATTCCTCTGTCTTGTGCCCTCTGGGAGTAGCCATGAGCATGTGGCTGGCTCACCATGCAGTCTGGCTTTTGCACATTTGGTGCTCTTTTTTTTTTTTTTTTTTTTGAAACTGTTCCTGGTTCTTCTTTAAGGGCTTAACGTTGAAATCTTCTCAGTCTGGTAAAGTAGGAATTTAGGGTGTGTTGAATGGGATCCAAGCTAAAAAAAAAAAAAAAAAAAAAGTTGGCATAAAGTGGATGTTAATCCCAGAAAATGATGGCACGTCTCTTCTTGAGGGCCCACTTTTTCTAAGCATCAGGATTAAAATTTAGTCAAGTGTGATAAGAATCCTCTCCCAGAGCCTGCTGGGAAAGTGTCCAACCCATCAGACAATTGTACAGTTTCTGGGGACTCTTATCAATGATCTTTCCTTCCTTTTGGAAAGGGTGCAAAATCCAGAGTTGGGTCTTCTGTGATGTTATTCCCAGAGGGCCCATCCCATGGAGTCCTTGTTCCTCAGGACACATGCCTTGTCCTTGGGCATCCATAGCAGGTTTTGGCAACAGGAGGAAAGGTGAGATAATCTTTCCCAGAGATTATCCCTTTACAAGTAAGGGTGACTGACAGGATCTGAACTAAACATTTGTTTTTTGATTTATTTATTTTAAAGAGGGAGCACACACAAGCTCAGTACTGGCTGCCTCTTGCCCTCCTGCTTACCTCCACAGAGAGGGGCAGAGCACTCGGAACACGGGTGAAGAGGCACTGGGCCTCCTGTTGACTTACTTCCACAACCTGCTCATCCTTTTGCTTCTTTCTCAGACTGCCACCCAAACTCTTATTTTCTCAGTGCATCTGCCTTAGATGAGGTATTGATTAAATGTATTTAAAATGTCAGTGATAAATTTGAAATCCTTCCAAAAATACTTGCCCAGAAATCTCAGGTTGGAGGGATATTGACTAGTAATTGCTTGGCTTGCACAGGTATGGGGTCAGAGTGAGAAGGGTCCCTTTATTGCTTTTGGAAATGAAGGGGTGGGTATAGGACTTCTCTCATGAACCTCTGGGGACCTCTGAACCCAGGACCACCCTGAGGAGACCGGCACAAGAAAATTCTCTACAACATGGAGAAATGACTTGCTTGGAATTCAGGGAGACAGGGACCATGTTTTCCCTTTTCCTAACTTTTCTGGCTCTTGTGCTAATCACCAAACATAAGAACATCGACAGCATTGCTTTACAGTTTCTCCAATTCTCTCTTTGATGTTGGTCTTACTCCATAAACCTCTTAGAGTCTCCTTAAAAGTGGGATAAAATGTTGTAAGTTCTGTATCTCTGACAACTTCTGGAATTGAATTAGGTTTATAGCAATGCTTGATAGTCACATGTGGAATTAATTATTCTCAAAGAGAGTCTGTGGAGCCCACTTTCACATCTTGTTCCCAATATTACTGTGGTTTATTTGTATTAATTTATCATTTTTTCATAGAGGTTTGTGGGTTTTTTTTTTTGTTTGTTTTTTACTATTTTGGGTTGTTGGTAATATATTACGTAGAAACTGTCCTGTCCTTGGACACAGAAGTGTGGGGAGGAGATACTTTTCATATTCTGTTTCCCATGCCAGTGTCTTGAACATGAATTCCCTCTTCAGAGAAGTGGGTAAGGTGGGAGATGTTAATAGAAAAACTTCTGGAATATATCACAGTTATTTTCAGGAAAAGTGCCAAAGCAGCTTCCAACTCCACTTCTGTCTTTTCTTCCATTTTCTAAAGCTGGATTCAGAAGGTCTTATTTAATGAAAATAAAATTAGTTGTGAGTAAGTCTTTGCTCAATTACGTTGGCCCCACAAGGTAGATACTGCTTATCCTGAATATTGTGATATGTGAGAAGTTTCTTCTGTTAACAGTATAACGTGACACTCACACGATTTGCCTTCAGTGCCCAGAGCTTTGTTTCAAATTACACTTAAAAAAAAAAAAAGTCCATATTCACAAAACTCCAGATCTATTGTGCCTCAACAGGAGCTATTGGCCAGCATTCACCGAGTGACTAAGTTAGAGCCAGTGGCTCTTGGTATCAGGTCCTCCTTACTCATACTGCCTATTGGCTCTCTGCAGATATATCTCCCTTGGTTCAATTTCAGAAAAAAAATGCTTGTCTTATTCTTTTACTACCCCCCCCCTTTTTTTAAAGAAATTAAGCAGGCAACTATATTGCAAAAACTGATTTCTAATGTGAAGTATCCCATCTTTTGTGCCTACATGGCTGTCCTAAGTCTCGTATGCAATTATTTTCATGTCTCCAAAATGCTAAAATGTTTCCCAGGAATGTTCATATTTTAGGCAATCAAAAGTGTGATGGACAAGTTTTCATGTTGAATGAACTTGGTTGATACTGGTTTCTTCAGCACCATCTCTTCATCTGTTTCTTCCCCTGTGTCTACTGCCCACTTTTGCCCACTTGTCCTGATCTTTACCAGTAGATTTCAGAGATGCCTTTCCCTTCATTTTGTTGCAGTTCTTAGGCATGAACATTAGGTGGCAGTACAATTTCAAGCTCAAAGGGCCCTCAGGGGCTTCCTTCTCAGCAAACAAATTGCAGAGGATGGATAGGAGAAATCCAGTTGTTACAAGCTAGTGTAACAACTAAAATACAGTGGTATTTTTTAGATACCAATGAAATACAGGTGCTTATATAAAAAAAAACCCGGAAGATATTTCAAGTACAGTTCATGTGGGGATCATCAGGTATATATTTGGGTAGAAGACTCTCAAGGAATAGGAAATTAGGACCCTGAAAGGAATTAGAGGATATTTACATCAAATGGAGAAATGACCGAGCAGCCTTTATCATTTAGGTTCTGTGTCTTATTTCCTTACTTTCACATAGATACCTATCTCTCTCTCCTTCCTTCAATTTTGCTCTTTCCTCAGCACACTCCCCTCCCTGCCCCCACCTCATTTGTGGTGAATATTACCTTTGAGGCTATTTGGCATTCCCTGAATGGGTTTGTGACCACTTGAATAGAGAATGTGTTTGTCTCTCTCATCTCAATGCCACTTTGTATGGTCGCTGTAACTTTCATCTTTCTGGCTCCCATTCTCTGTAGCTCTTTTACTGTCGGTGCTTTGTTCATTGTCTTAATAGCAATATTCATAATTAGAGGGAAGAAAAGCAAACAAAGAGAGAATTGTTTGGTTGATGGAGATTCTCAGTGCTAAGGGACTTCTGGTTCTGTTTTATCTAGTTAGGGATGCTTTGGTGCTAAAGTAATGGTTGTGAAGTTGTCACCTGGATCTGTGATCTTACTCTTTCTCCCTCAAGCTCTTAAAATGATGTCATAGGCTAGACATGACAGTCCTGTAGGCAGTGCACGTCCTTGAGAGAATCTTAAGGGGGAAACGCATTGCCAGAGATGATAATCTACAGCCATGTTTTCAAATCACATTAAATCATCCTTTGGCTTACTTAAATGAAAATTCTTTGTCTATCAACAGTTTCAGGAAATAAATTGAATTTGTGTAACACCATTACTTGAAGGTAAAACAAAAGAAAAATAAAGCTTGTTTTATTTGTGTTTCTGCAGCAGTGACATGGTCTCTTGAAATGTGCCTAAAAGGGGTGTCCAGCTGGGAAATCAGTTTCCATTTGGGGTACTTCTCAGGAGTTTGTTAACAGACAACTAGCAGTAACAGTTCAGGCAGGAACAGCATCCAACCCAAGGACTTTGCCCACACCTGACTGTCCCTGGTATTCTTCAGTTGGACCAAGTGTATTAATTAGCACATGATGGGAGGAGGCCTATTTCACAGAGAGATTGGATTCTACCAAAGTGTGAGGAAGGTGTATGAGATAAGCCAAGGTACTTCTTAGGCTGTGGTAAGGAGAAGGAAAGAGAAATAAAAGTAGACTGATGAAAGGCATTCAGAATTGATATAAACAGCTAGAAGCCAGAGACTTCAATTTTCTCTTCCTTTCCTGAGTAGGATGGATGGTCACCTTTGCTTATTGAAAGTGGTGTTTTTGCTGGTCCTCATCCCTAAAGCTGGAACATGAAGAGGGAAGGCAGACAGAAAAAGGAACATTGACAAAATATTCATAGCATTGCTTTCAGTGTGGGGGCATGGACTGCCTTACTCATGAGGACTTCACAGTCGAGAAATGTTTTATTTATTCATAGTGTGCTGAGTGGACTGTAGAGGTAGCAGAGCTTCCAGCCCATTCTTGTTTGCTTTCTAACAATTCCATGTTAGTAACTAGGAAATAAAGGGGCCTCAGATTTTCTGGCCAGGCCTATGAGCTGGTATGAATATGTCAGAGCTTCCTTCTCCTGTCCAGTCAGAGAAACTTTCTGTTGCTATTTTCAGAATATGGATCTGGTATTTGGTATTTTCAGAATATGGATCTCTGCCTTTATGCCTATTCAAGCTTGGTTCTTATACTTATTCTATATGTTTATTCCCAGTCCACTTCTATATGGTAACCCCAACCCTTGTCCTACTCAGATGATGGTTTAGAAATGCTAAGTAGAGGGTATATGGGTTGGGGACACTGGGAAGGGAAATTGACATTTATTTGTGAATGAGTCTTTCTAAGAAGTAGATGGGTCCCCAGTATTCATTTGGTCTGTCTTTAAGAAAGACCTTATCTGAACTAGACAGTCTATTGATCTACTACTACCTCCCAGGAAGGAAGGAAATGATACAGACATTCTGAGGAAGGGCCAAGTAGGAAAGCCATGGATGCTATTGGTTTAAACCACAAAATGAAACAAAAAGCAAAATACTGTAAGGAGGCCTAAAAAAAAGAGTCAGGACAGTATTATTAAAAAAAAAAATCTTGTCTTAGGATGCTTATGGGTTTAGAGCATTTCATGGAGGCTGCCAAGAAAATGCATTAATCTAAAATGTATTGCAAAGCATCATACCACGTCCTACAGGCTGAGGTAGTCATGATGCTCATCATCTCAGTTCTAGGTTTATTGATAAAACAACAAGAAATCACAAGAAGCGTAGTACTTCTTAAAGACTTTTGCCTTCATAAATATATCACTCTTAGGCTCTTTAGATCTCAGGTGTTACTTTGCTGATTGAAAACTGAGCATGATTTTCAATGTCTTTAAGCCTTGTAATTGATCTACTTGGAATATTAGAGGCCTTGAAGGGAAACTTGCTGATGGAAAGCAATTTAAATAACTATCTTTGATTTTCTTAGGGATTCCTTGTTTCTTAATGACGGACAACAGGATCATAAGCTGTGCTGTTTACCGTTTAACAGTAGCAGCTAGTTAATAAATGCCTGATGTCTCATTCCTTCAGATTCTTAATCTGATAAAAATGATTTATTCCAAATATTATGGCTGTGTATATTTTCATGTTTGCAGATTTTTCCCTGGAAACACTCCTATTCTAGAGGTGAACAAATCTACCCCATTCAGGCCTTGGGGTTATTGCCTGAGGCTGACTGCCTCAAATACAGACTTTTTTGTTGATGTTGTTAACTTTGTTGTTTTATTTTAAGAAGTCAAGTGACTTTTGCTTTGGGACCCATAATATGTTGGTGCTGATTTCAATAAAAAAATAATATTTTAATTTTTACCTGTTAAATTATGTAATCCCCCATCCAAAACCAGTGTGTTGGTTTTCCTGGGAGCCTCCCCTATTTTCCAAGTTCCTTTTTTTTTCTTAAAGATTTTATTTATTTATTCATGAGAGAGAGAGAGGCAGAGACACAGGCAGAGGGAGAAGCAGGCTCCATGCAGGGAGCCCAACATGGGACTCGATCCCGGGTCTCCAGGGTCACGCCCTGGGCCGAAGGTGATGCTAAACTGCTGAGCCACCCAGGCTGCCCTATTTTCAAATTCCTGTGTAGATACTTGTTTGAGAAGTGTGGCCTTCATGTAAAAGGCGAAAACAGTATGAATATTCTTAGCATAATTAACACTGAGAAGAGGACTTTCACTAGCAAATCTTCAAATAAAAATTTATAGAAAAGTAGATATAATCCTAGGAAGACAGTGGTGGAGAAGAGGACCCTAGATGCACCTCATCCCATGAACACAACTAGATAACAATCAGTCATCCTAAATTTGTCAGAAATACCTGAAGAATGGCAGAACAAACCCCACAATTAAAGGAAGATAAGAGGCCACATTGAAGAAGGTACAATGTGCGGAAACACAGTTTGGGAGAGAAACATGTAGCTCCTACGGAAAGGAGGGAGCCACAGTTGCCAAGAGGGGTGAGAGACAGACTAACAGAGAATGCATGAGGAGAATGAATTCCCATAGCAATTGGCTTGGTAAGTGAGAAGATCCAAATTTCATGAGTTCTTGCAACCAGGGGAGCTTAAAGCCTGAGGTTTTAAAGGTCAGCAGGCTTGGCTGGGCTAAAGCCTGGAGGGCATTGTGCTGCTCCTGGGGAGAAGGCAGAGCAAGCAGCCTGCAGACATACAGCATGACTACAGCAATCTGAAGAGCACCTATGACACACAATGGGGAGGTTATTCACTCATCTTGGAGCATGTCCCAGAGGGTCAGTGTTCACAGAGAGACCCCTCTGGGAACAGAGGAAGTGGCCGGCACCATTTACCTCCCCTACTCCTCAGCATAAGTGCAGGGCCACCCGTGGGAACCAGTTCAGGGCTGACACTACCTAACTTACATCAAGCCCTGCCCCTTGGTGGAACCACTCCTCCCAGTCACACTTATATTGGTCCCAGCAGAGGGGGTGTCCTTGCCCCCAGAAAACCAACCTAAAACACTACTCACACCACATCTCCCAACAGGGTAGTTGTGCAGAGCCTCAGTTCTGGAGACAGGTCTCTTGTGGTGACAGGTCTCATTTCATAGACTAGAGCAAACCTAGTTAAAATATGCCACATTCAGGCTAGGTACCAAGCAATGCTCATAGCAGGCAAAGAGAGCCTCTGTAGGCAACTGGCCTGAAGGATAAAGTGACCAGGACAAAATGATAGAGCACATGCAGCACATATTGGAGGCACTCCTAAAAGTGCCAGGCCCTAGAAAACAGGGGACACTACACCGCAGGACACTACAAGATCTCCTCTTCAAAGGCCATTACCTTCAATAACAGGAGATGTAGGGGTACCTGAGTGGCTCTGTTGTTTAAGCATTTGACTTTTGGTTTTGGCTTAGGTCATGACCTCAAGGTTGTGGGATTGAGCTCTGTGTTGGGCTCAGCATGGAATCTGCTTGAGATTATCCACCCTTCCCCTCCCTCAGCCCTTCCCCCCAAGTGCTCAGTCTCATAAATAAATAAATAAACAAACAAACAAACAAACAAACAAATAAATAAATAAATATTAAAAAAAAAGAATAGGAGATGTAGTTGACTTTCCTAACACAGAGAAATAGGCACAGAGACTCAGACAAAATGAGAAGACAGAGACATTTATCCCCAATTAAAGAACAGGACAAGGGCATGGCCAGATATCTAAGTGAAATAAATATAAGTAACATGCCTAATGGAATATTTTAAGCAATGATCATAATAAGGATACTCACTGGACTTGGGAAAAGAGTAGGAGATATATGAGACCCTTACCTACAGAGATAAGGAATAACAGAGAAAAGGGGCTCAATAAATGAAATGAGGAACACACTTGATTGAATGAACTGCAGGCTGAAGAAGCAGAGGAATGAGTTAATGACCTAGAAGAACAAGTAATGTTAGGTAATCAAGTGAACAAAAGAGAGAATAAAGAATTATGCAAAATGAGAATAGTTTTAGGGAACTCAGTGTCTCCCAACAAATGTAATAACATTCACATTATAGGAGTCCCAGAAGAAGAGAGAGAAAGGGGAAGAAAATATATTCAAAGAAATAATAGCTGAAAACCTCCCTAATATGGGGAAGGAAACAGAGATCCAGATCCAGGAGGCACAGAAGACTTGCATAAAGATCAGCAAAAGCAGATCCATACCAAGACAAGTTGTATGGCAAAATGTAGGGATAAAGAAAAAATTTTAAAAGCAGCAAGACAAAAGAACAGTAACTTACAAAGGAAAACCTATAAGGGCAGTAGGGCATTTTTCAGAAGAAACTTTTCAAACCAGAAGGGAGTGAGTGGCATGATATATTCAAAGCACTAAATGAGAAAAATCTATAGCCAAGAATACTCTACTCAGCAAAAATATTATTCAGGATAGAAGGCAAGATAAAGAGTTTCTCAGATAAACAAAAACTAAAGGAATTCATGACCATTGAAACAACACTGCAAGAAACATTAAAGGAGACTCTTTGAGTGAAAAGGAGAGAACAAAAGTGACAGTATAAAGGTAGGAAACAAAAACAGTAAAAATGAATATTTTTGTAAAAAAAATGATTCAAGGAACTCACAAAATAAAAGGATGTAAAATATACAACAGATACCTAAAACATGAGGACATGAGGAGTAAAGAATGTGTTCAGACTTAAACTACCATCAACGTAATATAGATTGCAATTTGCATAGAAGGTTATATACAAATATAATGGTAACCATATAACAAAAGCTACTAATAAATATGCAAAGAATAAAGACAAATAAATCCAAATATATCACTAAAGAAAATCAGCAAAACATGAAAAAAGACAAGTATCAGAGAAAATCTTCAGAAACAACCACAAAACAAATAATAAAATGACAATATATACATAGCTATCAACAATTACTTTGAATGTAGATGAACTAAATGCTATAATCAAAAGACATGGGGTGACAAATAGGATAAAAAATACCCAACACCCATCTACATGCTTCTTACAAGAGACTCACTTTATTTTTATTTTTATTTTTAAATTTATTTATGATAGTCACAGAGAGAGAGAGAGAGAGAGAGAGAGAGAGGCAGAGACACAGGCAGAGGGAGAAGCAGGCTCCATGCACCGGGAGCCCGAAGTGGGACTCGATCCCGGGTCTCCAGGATCATGCCCTGGGCCAAAGGCAGGCGCCAAACCACTGTGCCACCCAGGAATCCCCAGAGACTCACTTTAAACCTAAAGACACTCAGACTAAAAGTGAGAGGATAGAGAAACATTTATGCAAATGGAGATCAAAAGAAAGCTGGAGTAGCAATACTTATATTGGAAAAAATAGACCTTAAAACAAATACTGTAACAAAAGACAAAGAAGAGTGCTATATCATAATAAAGGGGACAATCCAACAAGGAGATATAAAATTTATGCGCTCAACATAGGAGCACTCAAATACATAAACAGTTATTATGAACACAAAGGACCTAATTGATATAATAAAATAATAGTAAGGGACTTTAACACCCCACTTACATCAATGGAAAGATCATTTAAACAGAAAAAAAACAAGAAGATGGCTTTGAAGGACATACTAGACCAGATACATTTAGCAGATATATTTAGAATATCCCATCCTAAAACAGAATGCACATTCTTTTCAAGTGCACAGGGGTCACTCTTCAGAATAAATCACATATTAGGCCACAAAAAAGTCTCAATAAATTTTAGAAAACTGAACTCATATCATGGATCTTTTTTGACCACAACACTATGAAACTAGAAGTCAACCATAAGAAGAAATCTGGAAAGACCACAAATATATGAAGGTCAAATAGCATACCACTAAACAATGAATGGGTCAACCAGGAAATAAAAGAAATTAACAAGTACATGGAAACACAGGAAAATGAAACCACATGGGTCCAAAACCTTTGGGATATAGCAAAAGCAGTTCTAGGAGGGAAGTTTATAGCAAGAAAAATTTCAAACATCCTAACCTTATACCCAAAGGAGGTAGAAGAAGAACAATAAACAAAGCCTAAAACCAGCAGGAGGAAGTAAATAATAAAGATTAGAGCAGAATTAAATGACATAGAATCTAAAAAAAACAATAATAGTACAGATCAATAAAACCAGGAGCTGGATCTTTGAAAAAGATCAATAAAATGGATAAATGTCTAGCCAGACTTATCAAGGAAAAAAATGCAAAGGACTTAAATAAATAAAATACATATGAGAGAAGAGCCAACACCACAAAAATACTAACAATTATAAAAGAATATTATCAAAAACTATATGCCAATAAATTGGACAACTTAGAAGGAATGGATAAATTCCTAGAAACATATCAAATACCAAAACTGAAACAGTAAGAAATAGAAAATTTGAACAGACCTATAACCAACAAAGAAGTTGAATTAGCAATCAAAAAACTCCCAACAAAAGGCAAAGACCAGATGGCTTCACAGTTGAATTTGATCAAACATTTAAAGAAGAGTTAATACCTATTCTTCTCAAACTGTTCCAAAAAATAGAAGAGGAAGGAAAACTTCCAAATTCATTCTATGAGGCCAGCATTATCCTGATACCAAACCCAAATAAACTAAAAAAGAAAACTACAGGCTGAAACCCCTGATGAACATAGATGCAACACTCCTCAACAAAATACTAGCAAGCCCAGTCCAACAATATATTAAATCATTCACCATGATCAAGTAGGATTTATTTCTTGGTTGCAAGGGTGGTTTAATATTCACAAATCGATCAACAATGTGTGATATATCACATCAATAAGAGAAAGGATAAAAGCCATCTGATCATTTCAATAAATATAGAAAAAGCATTTGACAAAGTACAACATCCATTCATGATAAAAACAAAGTAGGTTTATAGGGAACATACATCAACGTAATAAAGGCCATATATGAAAAACCCACACTAGTATCATCCTTAATAAGGGGAAAATGGAGAGCTTTTCCCCTACAGTCAGGAACAAAACAAATTTGTCTACTCTAACTACTTTTATTCAGTATAGTACTGGAAGTCCTAGCCACTGCAATCAAACAAGAAGACGTAAAAGGCATCCAAATTGGCAAGGAAAAAGTAAAACCTTCACTATTTGCAGATGACATAATACTATAGAGAAAACTTGAAACATTCCACCAAAAAAAAGCCTGCTAGAATTGATAAAGTCACAGGATACAAAATCAATGTATAGAAATCTGTTGTTTTTCTATACACCAATAGTGAAGTGGCAGAAAGAAACTAGGAAAACAATCCCAGTTACAGTTGTACCAAAAATAAGATGCCTAGGAATAAACCTAACCAAAGAGGTGAAAGACCATACTCTAAAAACTATAAAACACCGATGAAAGAAATTGAAATGACACAAAGAAATAGACATTCCATGCTCATGGGCTGGAAGAATAAATATTGTTAAAATATCTATGCTACACAAAGCAATATACAGACTTAATGCAATCCCTATCAAAATACCAACAGCATTTTTCACAGAGCTAGAACAAATAATTCTAATATTTGTTTGGTGCCACAAAAGACCAATAGCCAAAGCAAACTTAACAAAGAAAAACAAGGCTGGAAGCACCACAATTTCATACTTCAAGTTATTTTATAAAGCCGTAGAATTTAAAACAGTATGGTATTGGCACAAACACAAACACATAGATCCATGGAACAGAATAGAAAACCCAGAAATAAACCTACAACTACATGGTCAATTCATCTTCAGAAAAGCAGAAAAGAATATCCAGTGGGAGAAAGACAATCTGTTGGGAGAAACACAATGGTGTTGGGAAAACCGGACCATTTTATTATACTATATACAAAAATCAATTCTAAATGGATTAAAGACCTAAATGTGAGACCTCAAGCCATAAAAATCCTAGAAGAGAACACAGTAGCTTCTCTGACATTTGCTGTGGCAACTTTTTTCTAGATCTGTCTCCACAGGCAAGGGGAACAAAAGCAAAAATAAACTACATCAAAATCAAAAGCTTCTGCCCAGCAAAGGAAACAATCAATGAAACTAAAAGACGACCTATGGAATGGAAGAAGATATTTGCAAATGACATAGCCAATAAAAGTTCAGTATTAAAAATACATAAAGAACATATACAGCTCAACTCCCAAAAAACAAATCTGCTAATTTAGAAATGGACAGAGATAAGAGCAGATATTTCTCCACTAAAGACATCTATATGGCCAACAACAGACACATGAAAAGATGGGCAGCATCACTCACCATCAGGAAATACAAATCAAAACCACAGTGACTGTTGGTAGAAACGCAAACTGGTGCAGCCACTTGGCCAACAGTATGGAGGTTCCTCATAAAGTAAAAAATAGAACTACCATATGATCCAGTAATCGAACTATTGGGTATTTACCCAAAGAATACAAAAATACTAATTTGAAAGGATAAATGCAGCATTATTTACAATAGCCAAACTATGGAAGCAGCCCAAGTGTCTGTTGATAGATGAAGTGAATAAAGGAGTGGTATACACACACACATACACACACAGAGAGAGGAATATTATTCAGTCATAAAAAAGAATGAAATCTTGCTATTTGCAACAACATGGATGGAGCTGAGAGTTTTATGTTAAGTGAAATAAGCCAGTCAGAGAAAGACAAATACCATATAATTTCACTTGCGTGGAATTTAAGAAACGAGGCAAATGAGCAAAGGGAGGATAAAAGGGGGGCGAGAATCAAAAAACAGACATTAACTGCAGAGAACAAACTGATGGATACAGGAGGGGTGGTGAGTGGGTTGATGGGGAAAAGACGTGATGGGGATCAGTGGGTGCACTTGTCATGATAAGCACAGGGTGATATATGGAATTGTTGAGTCACTATATCTGTATACTTGAAATTCACGTGATGCTGTATGTTAACTAACTGGAGTTTTTGAAAAAACTTAAAAAGCAAAAAAAAAAAAATCACAGAAAAGTAAATCAAAGTGGAAAAACAGCAAGACATTTTCCACAAAGCAGTTACTTGAATAGAGGAATAAATGAATGGCTTATATCTTAATATATTTGTAGTTATTATTCATCTCTTACCTTCTCTTAATATCCTTTTCCTAGTGCAGTGGTGACACAGTGGAAAGAGCCCTCAAGCTTTTTCTATAATTTACCTGTTCAAATATTCTGGACCAACTTTTGCTCTTTTCTTCTGCTAGAGTGTTAGGATTATTTCATAATCATTATATTTCTTCCTTATGTTTCTGTTCACAGAGGCTCTATTCCATCCGTTACTCCTTCCTCCTTTCCCTCCTTCCCTTTTTCCATTTTAAAATTTTATGGAGATCTGTTAATAGTTTTACCTACCCCCTGCCATCATCTTTTTAGTGTACTCCCACCTTAAGTTTTGTTTGTCAGCAGATCCTTATCCTGCTTTCTTCTTGGAGTATTTTCGTGTGGATATCATGCTGTCTTTTCTTCATTACTCATATTTGTTTTGGAGGAGTTCTTTTTGGAACTGTTAGTTTGGAACGGATAATTAGGGATAGTGGGTTGGTGTGTTTCTGGAAGCTTGACTTTGGGTCTGTTTTCAATTTCTTTTTAGCAGCGCTATCCTCTGGCATTTGATTCTACTTCTGACTAACAGGACACCTGGCTCAGAGCAGAGGGCTTTCTGCCAGATTTTGTGGTGCACAGTGTAGCTCATATCTTTTGAGTTGACTGAGATCAAAATATGCTCTCCTTGTCTTTCTGAAACGTGGTCGAATTTTCCCCCTACTTGGTAGCTCTTTTTTTAAAGATGATTTTGGTTTATGAGCATCTTCTGGCTTAGTCAAAGACGATGCTTCCTTTTCTGTTTTCTTATTCTCCCTGTTGTCTTAAAAAAAAAAAGATGATTGATTGATTGATTGATTGATTTGAGAGAGAGAGAAAGAGAGAGAGGGAGAGGCAGAGAGAGAGAGAGGCAGGTTCCATGAAGGGAGCCCGATGTAGGACTCAATCCCAGGACCCCAGGATTACACCCTGCACCAAAGATAGACCCTCAACCTCCGAGCCACCAGGCGCCCCCCTCCCTGTTGCTTTTCATGAATTTCAAAGAGAAGAGCAGAAGATTTGCAGTAATAGTTTCTAACTCATCTTCCACCTTTATTCTTGCTTTTTTTTTTTTATTCCACTCTGCACAGCCTGCCTGATGAGAAGCACCAATGAAAATGTATGACCTCGCTGCTTCGGAAACTCACTTCATTTAGCTTAGGAGGTAAATTACCAGTGCTTCGAAATGGCCTGTCAGGCCATATATGAAATGGCTCCTGCCTCTTCTGTCTCCAGGCCTAACTTATTACTCCTTTACATTTTAGCAACACTGAGTTACTCATCTGCTTGATAACGTATTACAAAACTTCCTACCCAGATTCCTTGTCATACGCCTGGTCCTTCTGCCTGAGATTCTTTTCCTTTCTTATTTACCTAACAAGTTTCTGCATTTCCTTCCAAGCCCAGCTCACATGGTTCTTGCTTTCTGAAGTCTTCTTTTGCTCTTCTGGAATAAATGGGTCTCTCTATCTCCTGTTCCCTCTTTACTTCACACATGTTTTGATGATTATACTTTTTTCAGTTTAATCCTTTATTTACCTATTTTTCTCCTTCACTAGACTGAGGTCCTTAAAGTCGGTATCTTGTTCATCTCTGTATCCTCATCACAAGGTGTAGGGCTGGTACCTAATAGGGTCTCAAATAATTATTATGTAGGTTTGAATCAACATAAATAGATTTAAAATAGGAGAGAGGTTTTGAAATCTAAGGACATGAGATTTTGTTTCTGCTTTTTCACTTTGCTGAATTTGAATGAAATGCAAAAAAAAAATGTTTTTAAGAACCACAAAGCAAATGAAACTAAGTAAAATCAAGTATAAATATTCTACAGACTGTCATAAAAGACTAGTACTGAGGAAAGAGGTAAGAACTCTAAATCCTGGAGTTATTTGAATGATAGTCATAGTTTGCACTATGAGAGCGATGCTATCCCCAAGATAAAGTGTACGTGGAGGAGAAATAAACAGTCTGGAACAGAACCACAAGTCTTGCAGGTGCAGTGGGAAGAATAAGAGTGAACTTTCCTGCATTCCTCAGTTGTCAGGTTGAAGAAGATTATCTGTTCCTGGAGTTCAACCACTCTGTTTTAAAAATAACTACTTCTATTGCTGATCGCATGAATTTTCCTCTCTCCTGAGCTAAGTTCTGTAAAACTTTTTATGCCCATTTCCAGCAATAATGGATGATGTGCATGTCTCAGTAGTATAATTTAGTGACTCGTTAGAGTGAAAGGTGAAATACTGAGTGAGGATTGAAATACTCCATATGTCTTAAAATTCCACAAATCCAGGCGTGTGGGAGACATTCAGCACAGAAACTCAACATGACTAATCTTCAGAAAACACTCTGAAATTGATAGTTCTTCCCACTGCCTGGACGATTGCATCCCCTTGGGACTTGAACGAAGCCATCTGGAATTTTTCAGATTTAATATTAGTTCTTTGCTTTCACAGAAAGGCACCAAAAGCCCTGCTTTACAAGCCTTCTACCTGAAACATTTAGCCGTCTGTTGGCATGGATTTTTCTTTGTTCCTGTAGAAGTTAATTGCCAACAGTCCAACAAGTCTTATTGCTTAATTTCCATCAGAATACACGAGGGCTAAAGATGTTACCTTGTTGCTGACTTCTTTTTATGCCCTAAGCATCTTAAGAAATTATCTTATTTTAAATACATATTTCTCATTAGACTCACCTTTCAATCCTATTTACCTCGATTCAGCACTGTCTCCCCCTTTCTTTTTCCTAACCACTAAGGCAGATCGTGGGTCTCTGTTGCTGGGTGTATTGGATGTCTTTTGATTCTGAGAGTGCTCCCATTATCCTTATTCTGGAACTTGTCTCACTCACTAGGCCCTTCCGTCATGGTTGTCCTAGGACCTGGCAAACCTGGTTTGCAGAAAGTTTGAAGGTGACATGATGATTTTTTTGAGGCCCTCCAGAATATGTTTGAGCCTAAGCACCACTGTGGTGGTGCTGACATTAATTAATTCAGTTCAACAAATTTTAATCAGGGGCCCATTCTGTACCATGTAGGAAATAGTCCTAGTTTTCTATTTGTTCACAACCCAGTGGGGAAGACTGGTGTGTGAAGACTGGTGTGTGATAGCATGAAAGAGGGAAATCCCGAGGAGAACACAGATTGGCTTCACCTGGGGAGGCCAAGTGGTATTTCTCAAGCAGTGGACTCTGTGGAGATGACTTAGCTCATGGCAGGTTCCCTCTCGGTGCTCCCTGTGTCCATCACCCTGATGTCAGTTTTCTCGCTACCAAAGCTTGGGACCCTCTGTTGTTTTCACATGCAAAAGTTCACTTGAAGAAACTTGTAAGGTTGAAATGATTTGACACTTTGCCACTATCTTTCCCACCACTACTGCTGTGTCCTTACACCTTACTCATCACTTACATAATGAACAAAAATATTACTGAGCAGTAAATAAAGTAAAGCATTCTCAAGCATCCCAAAGTAGCTAAAATCTTCCTTTAACCACTGTGCCTCCATGGAATCATTCTTGCCCAGGCACGAGTTATGCAAATGGGTGTGTTACTAAACTCTTGCATTTCTCTTTGGTCATCTTCCTGCTGTGGACCTCAGGAGGCTGATCATGTAGAAGAGAGGATGCCTCCTGCCTGGTTTCTTGCCTTTCCCTACAAAATTCTATCACCTGTTAGTACAGAATTATACACCTCCCTTTATCCCAAGGAAAGAATGATATGGTAGAGTCAAGACTGTATCTTTCTTTTTCTTTTTTTTTTTTTTAAGACTGTATCTTTCAAGCTTGAGGGAAATTCATCCTCAAGGATGAATCTGTATTGCTCAGAGTAACTCAATCAGTGGCTAGCTGAGGAAGAAAGAAAGGTTTTTATTGAGAAAGGGTCGATAAGATGCTTCATCAGTGTCTTCCTAACATAATTGGAGCTGCAGAAGTCATCCATATATAAAAGTTCTGTGGGACCCCAATGATCACTCTTTTGCTCATCCTGGTTCTTAAAGGTTTAGAGCTATGAGGTCAGTACAAAGAGGTTCTATGTCATGCTCACGTAAACCTTAAATTCCACGAATAGTGAAAACAAAAAACAATAATGATAAGGGTACGTATCATTTGTTTTACTTCTGCCTCATTTTTTACTGTTCAAGTAGATTTCTTTTTACTTGCACACAGTCTAGTGCTTATTTATATCCCTGGTATTTTCTCTGAAGGCTTGGCCTTTGGTGACATCACAGCATTCCATCCATTATCACATTTCTATGACTTTTCTATTTGTGTGTGATAAATACAGACTTAAGTTCGTTGCAGTCCCATGACACTGTGCAGTAGACTGGAATTTTATTAACCCCAACCAATCAAAGGTAATCTTTGGGAGTGATCAATTAGAAAATACCATGTGACCAACAAATTAATTACACTGTCTACTATATTGACTTTGTATTTAATTAAATTTGGGGGGTAATATTCCTAGGAGATTATTCTTGATCATTATTGCATTTGTAATTATTAGTATTATTTACAAAACATTTATCATGCTTATTATCTCGTTTTAGGTCACCAGTCTCTTCAGAAGATCACGGTAAGAATCTGTCTTACTTATACTAATTCAAGATTAAAAGTTGAGCTCCGTTCCTTACATTTCATTGTCAGAAGAAAGAATTATTTAAGGAAATGTTTCTAAGACATTGGTCTAGTATTTTTTTTTTTCATGTGGAGTGTCATGCACTTTTAAAAATTCAATGCATCCTAGCTAAATGTGATGTCTTGTCTTCCAATCTATTATAACCAATTTGGTTGACAAATATTATGAAGCTTATGTATCTGCCTGATTTATGACTGGATACTTTCTGTGACTTGGGGCTAGCTGTGTAACTTCTCTGGATCACAGATTTTCATCTTTAAAATGAGAGTTTGTAGTAGACATTCCCAAAAGTTTCTTTAAGATTGGATGTTGGAATTTGCTAAAAGTACTAGAGGTCTGAAATGAACCTAATCCACAGAGGTATTAACTGTTACCCAGCTAAGGTGAGTTATTCACATTTCAGACATAGTTATTTTATTAAAAGGATAAAATATATAGTTTTGTCACATCCAACTTTTAGAGTTCATTTATTCAGTCAGTCATTCAAAAAATGTACACTTTAAGTGTCTACAATGGGTCCATTATACTATGTAATCATGTTATACAATATTAGGAACTATGTGCAAACACATGTGGTACGTGACATAATTTTCTCCCTCCAGGAGCTTTATGAGTCTAGTGGTGAAGGAAGTGGTGAGAAGATAGTAGGACTCTGAGTAATACTGGCATTCCTCGTCATGCCATCCCTAATTAGTGAGGGCACTATTTTGCATTCAGCCAGCTAAATACAACACATGAAAGCTGCTATAAGCTTCCCTCTTCATCCCTTTAGTCTATTCGGTCATTAAATTTTATTAACTCTGGTTTTTGTATTTCTTTTATCTCTGTTCTCTTTTCCATCCCCAATGCTGTTGCTTAGGGTTTCTCCATGTCTTATTTGTACTTTTAAAGTTATCTTAAAACTGCTATCCATACCCTAGCTTTCTATCCTCTAGTTCTCTGTATACTTGGATAGCACTACATTGTCTGTTCTGTAGCAAAAATCTGCACCCATTGCCTAAGGGTTGAAATCTTATCAAAAGATCACTCGTTGTATTCAGGTTTCCACTATTGTATTTTAATGTGGAATGGAAATCCTAACTGATGGAATCTTTGTTTATTGCTACTGCTTATTGCTTCTTATGGCATCTTTTCCCCCTTCTGAATGCGCAAGCCATGCAGTATATTGCAACTAATTTCTGAAACTCACCATGTTTCCTGTGTCCTGCTTTTATCCATGCTGTTCTTTGTGACAGAACTACTCCTTTTTGTGATATACATGGTTTACATTTACCATTTGAGACCTTGTTAATCATTTCATCCTCCCTGAGAGCTCTCTGATCCACTTACCATTTGCATGAAAAATTTTTCTTCTAGAATTTAATAGTAAATTTGATGCTTGATTTGCTTGTCTCCCATGCTGGGCTGTGAGTTCTTTGATATAGATCCTAACAAACAGTAAACATTCACCAAATGCTTATTAAGTGAATGAATTAAGGACAAAGAGAGGAAGTTTTTGGATATCGTGCCATATCATAAGATCTCTCGTAATATTGAAATGAAGATGTATCACATCCCTGAGGATCATAGGCAAATCATGTTTAAACTTATTAAGTCAGAATTGGGTAACCAACCACCTAATGATGACCTATTACGGTATGCTATTTCGCTCATCATTGTTGGTCTGACTAGATTTTTTATTGTGTGTTTAGAGATCCTTGGGCTTCTAATTTCCATGGACTCAAAACGTGTTTCGTTTTTATTTCGATCTAGGGTTCTCCTAAATGACTTTTGTTTGCTTTGGCCTTCCAATCTATTAGACTTATCCCCTATTCCTAACAAAGGAGTGTGTAGGGGACTTCTGAATTGTTATTCTGTAGTTCGCTAGGAATTCTTAAGGGGTTATGAGCTATCAGTGAGCAAGTGATGGCATCCTTGGAAATCCTTGAAAAATGACTATCACCAGAAAGACTTGCTCAGTATGAATAGCACTTCAGAATTAATTATTTTAAGAACTAGTATATGTGACTAGTTAAGGAAATATTATCCAAATTTGAGGGCTTTTATATTTTCATGGCTTCAAAAGTTATTAAATGTCCATGATTCTTCGTCGATTCTACAACTTCCAAAAACTACTTGAATATATAAGGTGAAATTACAGTGCTGATTTATCTAATCTTATTAATTTTCCATCATCTTCTAGCCCATGTATACTTGGGAAAAGTATTCTTAACCCAAGGAAAAGGAAAATATTCTTAACCTTTTCTTTTATCACCAAGATTTTCTACTAGAACTTAAAATATGTTTCCTCCTGCTTATACATTTTTAGGTTCTCATATTTTCTGTGGTTCACATTAAATCTCCTGAATATTCTATCAAGCTTACATTTATACATGATAATGATATTGCAATATGTGTGCTTTTAAAAATGGTAAGAGGTAACAGTTTTCTTTTCTCAAACTTAACAATAGAAAAATTGAGGTTCATTGGGCAAATGGATTGTGACATTGGAATATAATGCCCCATGCCTCTTGACTTTCTATTTTGTTAACTTACTACCAGTGATCTTACTTTTCTCTCTAATAACGGTTGCGCTGGCTAACTTCAAAACAGACTTTGTTCTTGAGAAAATCTAATTTTCGAAAGTCCAATATGCCCAGTATTCTCAGTTCCCACAGATTACTTTTCATAGAAAATAGGCTTGAACATTATGGCTCTGTCATTTACCCTTTCTTATCTCCCACCTCCTTATCTGTAAAGTGGAGATCATCATATCTACCATGCCTACCTCATGGGATTATGAGTTCAAGGGGAGATCATCTGTGAAATCATTTTCCAGTTTGCTAAAAGCACCCCAAACACAATGCTGATATCATCCAGGCAGTGGATGAGGAAGTGTGAGTTTATTTGTGATGTTTGCTCAGCATTGGACACTGTCTTTGAAAAGTTAAAAGGTGTCCTGGGGGAGAAGGAGAGATAGAAAACTGTTTCCTTCAATGTTATCATTAAATATTGTGTTTTCAGGTCCCTGGGTGGCTCAGTGGTTTAGCGCCTGCCTTTGGCCCAAGGCGAGATCCTGGAGACCTAGGATCGAATCCCATGTCAGGCTGCAGGCATGGAGCCTGCTTCTCCCTCTGCCTGTGTCTCTGCCTCTCTCTGTGTGTCTTTCATGAATGAATAAATAAATAAAATCTTTAAAAATTAAAAAAAAAATAAATATTGTGTTTTCATTGGAAACCTTTGAACATCTGGGTAAGGAAGAGTAAAATGGTTAATGCACAATGCAGCTTATAGTGGCGAAGTAAAAATACAGTTCATGATTACATGTGGCATCATATAGGAAACTGACCATATAAGGCATAAGTGAAATATAAAATGTTCCTATTGGTATATATAGTATCAGAGTCATTAAGAATAAAGGCTAACATTTTTTAGCACTTTTGATGCAGACACACTGTGCTAAAAATACTTCAACTATATTACTTCATCTCATTTAACAAATAGTACACAGTAGACATTTTACCATCTATTTTTTAGTGGGAGGCAAAAGGTTCATGATACTTAAATAACTTGCTTAGGATCACATAGCTAGAGTTAATTTTCAAACCCAGTTCTTTTTTTTTTTTAAGATTTTATTTATTTATTCATAGAGACACAGCTAGAGAGAGAGAGGCAGAGACACAGGCAGAGGGAGAAGCAGGCTCCATGCAGGGAGCCCAACGTGGGACTCGATCCCGGGTCTCCAGGATCACTCCCTAGGCTGCAGGCGGTGCTAAACCGCTGCGCCATCGGGGCTGCCCTCAAACCCAGTTCTAATACCCAACTCTTGCTCATTCATGTACCATATCTCCGGAAAACAAAAGAAATGATTGTCAGAATTAAGGTGAATAGAATTATAAAGAAAAAAAATTCCCTCTAACAAGAGTTTATTTACTACTGTGTAAGTAATCTCTTTTTAATGACAAAACAAAACAGAACAAAAATAACAACCTGTCTCTCCTGCTGGGAATGATTTGTCCCTGTAGAAAAAGCAAATACCAATGTCACATTCTCTCATAATTAGTTAACTGAGTGAAACCGAAGCTTCAGGGAAACCTGCCACACCAAATCCCAGTGGGAACATTACATTTTAATGTTACAGCTGCAAGCTGGAGTCCTACCCCTTGTCAAAAGATAAGCCTGGCAGTGATTGATTGCCCTGCCCTAGGAGTTTCCTCTGCATTTAGAGCCTATCACCTCATCATTTAAATTGCTCCAGGAGCATAATTCCTGTGCCCAGGCTGCTCTGCTTGAGCTCTCAGATTCTGTTTTGTCATCTTGGCCACCTTATTGTGGGGACCCCTGAGAATGCCCCTGTGCTGCTGCTCCTCCACCAGTGCATTCACAGAGGGTCATCTTCCAACTAACGTCTGCTCACTTACAAAATACAGGACAGTCACTGAATCTCTCACAAGGAAGTGCCAACACTCTGTTTGATTCCCCTAGATGTCTGAAGCAGGCACCCCCTTCCTGTCCTCCCTCCTAGACCGGTTGGCAATAATGGTTCTTGCATTATATGGTGGCTTTTTCGTTGCAATAGTAACACAGTAGACAAGGATGGGAGTAGCAGGCATCTGGAAGTAAAATTTTAAGGACCACAGTCACTAGAGTAAGTCCCCAAAGGGTCCAGTATCAGACTTGGAGGCAGTTTTACTTTGCAGGAGGTTAGACAAGAAAAAAAACAACTCCAAACAACACATTGTTGGGTGGCCTACCACTCTTTAATATATCAATAACTATCTCTTGGCTCAAACATCATAGATGGTTTTTTTCTCCAATGTAAACATATACACATGCAGTTTTACTGACATAGATAATATTCATAAAAATGTACAAAATTTATCAGCTTAGTTTAAATGATAACCAAAAGGAACTATGGCATGCCCAGCCCCCAGCCTAAGATATAAAACATTGGTAGTCATCTAGAAACTTCATATTTCCCTTTCTGTTTACATTCTCTTCCCTCTCCCACTGAGATACCTCTGTTCTGTTTTTTAAATAATTTCCTTGTTTCTTGTGGTCATTTTACTACATATACACATATTCCACATATGAATGTGTGTGTGTATTCCAGATATATGTGTCTTTATATGTATAGAGATTTGCTTATATTGAACTCTCATAAATTGAACCCTGTGGTAAATTCTTCTGTGCTTCTTTTGTTCAGAATGTTTTTGTGACACATCCTTGTTAAGTGCCTTATTGCGTACATTTATTTCATTAATTTTTCATGTTGTATAGTATTCTATTGTATGAATATAAAACAACTTATATATCCAAACTCTGATGAATATTTGCACAGACTGGGTTTTTTGGTTTTGTTTGTTTGCTATTGTAAACAATATCATTATGAACATTCTTTTTCATAACTCCTCTGGCTTCCATATGTATGCATTCTTCTAGGGATTAAGCCTGGGGATGGCATAGTTAGGTGGTAGGTTATATATCTGTGTAAGTTATCACATCATGACAAGTTGTTTTACAAAGTAATCCTAATTTACTCTCACAACTCTAGTCAGAGCTCCCATTGATCCCTATACTTGCCAACACTTGATGTTAACTAATGAAAAAATATTTTACCAATTTGGTGGGAGTGTCAAATGTTATCTTGGGGTTTTAATTTGTGCTAAATGATTACACGTCAGATTAACTATTTTTCATATAAGCCATTTGTGTTTACTTTTCTGTGAAATGTTGCTTTATTTCTTTTGCTCGTTTTTCTCCCACTAGGTTTTCTTTTTCTTAATGATTCATAAACATCTCTACAGATTCTAGGTAAAGGTTTTTTGTTGATAAGCGTGTTGCAATTTTTTTCCAGTTTGTGGTTTATCTTTCCAAACTTTTTTTGAGGAATAGGTATTCTTTAATTTAATGTAAACAAATTACTAATATATTTTTTAAGATTTTATGTATTTATTCATGATAGATACAGAGAAAGAAAGAAAGAAAGAAGCAGAGACACAGGCAGAGGGAGAAGCAGGCTCCATGTAGGGAGCCTGACTTGGGACTTGATCCCGGGTCTCCAGGATCGCGCCCTGGGCTGAAGGCAGAGCTAAACCTCTGAGCCAGCGGGGCCCTATTAATATTTTCTCTATGGTATCTAGCTTTGGTATGTTCTTAAAGAAGTCCTTTCATAGGCTAGAATATCCTAAGGATATTGTCCCGTTATCTCTTCTACTGTTTTCATAGTGTTAAACTGCAATTGTGTCTTCATTATTTTGGAAATGATTTTGTGGTTTGATGAGAGGTAAAGATCCAGTTTTATTTTGATTTTTTTCATATATATAACCAGTCATTATTGTTTATTTCTTTCACTGACTTGAAAAGCCTGTTCTATCTTTCCCTATATGTGGATTTCTAGATCTCTTTTCTATTTTATTGATCTGTATGTCAATTCTTGTACAATGATTTTTTAAATTGCTCTAACTTTGGTATAAATCTTGCTATCTGGGAGAGCACATACTCTAAAATTTGTTCTTCTTCAACAATGTCTGAATTGTATTTGGACCTTTGTTCCTGCCTATGTATTTTAGAATCATTTTATCAAGTTTTGTGTTGTAATTTTCATGGAAATTGCATGAATCTATAAATCAGTATAAAGACAATTGATACTACAACAACACGTCTATCTCAAACAATCTCTTTATATTTAATTTTTTTGTTTTTGTTTTTTTTAGAATGCCTGTCCATAGAATTTCATAATTTTCTTCATGAAGGGTTTGACTGTCAGTTTTAAATAAAGTCCTAGGTACTTTACAGTTTTTGGTGATATTTTAAAAATTGTATTTTAAAAATTGTATTTTCTAAGTGATCATTGTTGGCATAGTAGAATGAAATTCACTTTAGAATCTTGTTTCAAGGTTCTTGCTTCAAAATCTTAAGTCAAGATTCCGGCTAAACTTTTAAATTCATAAACTTTACTTGAAGGGTCTGTTGTGAGGAAGAAATTCTGCAGAGGCATTATCATCTGCAAGTAATGATAATTTTGTTTCGTTCTTTCCAATGATTATACTTTGTTATATATTTTTCTGGTCCTTTCTATGCTGATTAGAACCTTCAGAACAGTACTGAATAGAAGTAGAGATAGTAGATTGAATAGTGGCATCATCGATTTGTTTCTGATCTCAAAGTGACTGCCAACCACAAGTCACCAATAAGTGTGGTGAACAGCACTGGTGATGCTGGTTGTTTTGCAGATAGTATCTTCAGGATTTTCCTTTTCATCCAAATGTGATAAATTCAACAGGTATTAGAATTTTACAGACTACTTTTTTCTTCATCTTTTGAGATAATGATTTTTCTTCTTTGGTGTATGTCATTGTCTAGTAGAAAGCAATACCATATGCATGAGATAAATTCAAATTGGTTATTATATTAATCTCCCTTATATATTGCTGGATTCAGTTCCTATTCTTTTTAGAATTTTTGTGTCCATGGTCATCCATGTGATTGGCCTCTCATTTTCCTTCCTATTTTACAGAGCATGTGTGATAAATCTAGCTTTATAAAAGGAGTTAGATTTTTACTGTTATTTTATTTTATTTTTTTCAAGGAATGTTTCTTTTTAGCTTCATTGGTCCTCTGTATTACATATTTGTTTTCTGTTTCATTGGTTTCTTATCTTTATAGTTTCCTTTATTCTAATCATTTGGCTTGTTTTTATACTTTTTTTCTATTTTTTTATTTTTTTATTAACAATTTTATTTATTAATTCATGAAAGACACACACACACACACACACACAGAGGCAGAGACACAGGCAGAGGGAGAAGCAGGCTCCATGCCGGGAGCCCGATGTGGGACTTGATCCCAGGTCTCCAGGATCACGCCCTGGGCCAAAGGCAGGAGCCAAACCAGTGAGCCACCCGGGGATCCCCCTTTTTTTTCTAACATAGACAATTGAAGTACAAATGTAACCAGAATGCTTTCTCTTCTCTGTATATGTCCTTCTGGAATTCTGTTTAGATGCATGATAGACCTTTTCATCCTATATGTGTCCTACTCTCTTTTGTATTTTATTTCTCCTTGTTTCTCTGGAATGCATCCTGCATTATTTCTTCAAAGTTGTTTTCTTGTGTTTTTACTGATTTGTATTTATCTGTTTTTGATTATTCTTTGAGCCACTCATATCTTTGGGCCTTCATACATGAGAATTCTTTAAGTCCTTGAGAGAGGTTTTCCAATCACCAAAGAAAAATAGCAAACTTAATTAAATTATCTGTTGGTGAGTGTGTGTGTGTATGCTTGTTTGTTTCTTTCTTAAGATACATAGAGAACATAGAGACAATAATTCAGAGTGCCCAGTGTTCTATTGATGGCAATAAATTCACATAAGAGTTGCCTTGTTTTTGGTTTTATGTCCACACAGCATCAAATTTTCTTGTTCAGTCCTTTATAGGTCTTATTTATTATTCATCCTATACTGATTTAGCTCTTCAGGGGCTCAATTTTATGTGGGGGTCTCTTTGGGCAGGTTCCAGGCTTTATCTTCTATATCCCATGCCTCACACAGTCATCAAAGAGAGGCTCAAAATCCTAAAGGTGTGGCAGAAAACTTTAGGGCATCGGGTGGTTTGGGCACCTGTTCATCTGCGAAGGTCAGTGGATTTACTTTGTTTAATGGATTTATATATTCCTGTCTTTCTTCACAGTAGAGAGTGTGTGTGTATGATGAGTTTTTAAAGGTTATTTTTGTTGTAAAATGAAACACCATACATAGCTTGGCATATTATCATGGTAATATCCTCATAACCATCACTCAGACCAAAAACCGAAATTCCTTCCATGTGTCTCCATCCTAATTACATCTCTCCAGGCCTCTAAAAGTAACCACTATCTTGACTTCTGTAGTATTTTTTTTGTATATCTATAAAATCTAATCACTCATTCTAGTCTTATCTTAACTATATTATAGTTTAATCTTGCCCATTTAAAAATATAGTATTGTCATCTAAGTCTCTTTTAAATGTACATTCTCCACATACCCCTTTCTTTTACTTAGAATTTATTTTTGAAATGCTCAGGCCATTTGAACTGCAGACTTTCACACAGGCTGGGTCTTGCTGAGTGTATTCTAACACAAACTCTGATCTCTGGCAAGTATATTGGTGAGAATTTGTTCTTTTATCAGAGACAAATGATGTCTGGATTTCACTGTTTTGTTGATGTCAGACTTATCAATTAGGGTTATAAAATAGTGCTGTTCTAGTTCTACCTTTGGGGTTTTCCCAGTTCTTTCATTTCATAAAGAATCACTTCATCTCCTCTACTGTTTTATTTCTCAGTGAAACAGTGCTGTAAAGGAAAACAATAAATGTTTGAATCTTTCCTTTTATTTATCTGGTTATCAAGATAATTAATTGATTCCTTATCAATGTAAAAAATGACCAATTTTCAAAAATCATTACAAATTCATGTTTTTTTTTTGTAGGCTCCATGCCCAATGCAGAGCTTGAACTCATGGCCCTGAGATCAAGAGTCACATGCTCTACCAACTGAACCAGCTAGGCACCCCATAAATTCACAATTTTAACACATTTCATGGGCTTCAGTGCATTGCAATTATCATTCTTATTGAAGCTTAAATTGTCCTATCTATGGCAAGAAGGAAGTCCCTTCATCTTGACTTCTAAGGTCTAATATGGTCCTAATATTTATAGATAATTTCCTTGATACCCAGCATAGCAAGATGTTTCAAGCTCATCTTTTGTAGTTCTTGCCCTGGACATCATTTCTCTAAAATTTCTTAGATTATTTCAAAGAAGAATAGTATTTCAAGATCACAATTTGGGCACTAGTTACTATTATGTTGTTCATTGTTTCTGGTTGAGCAGAGATAAGACAATTATATTTGCATTATGGATACGTATGTGTGTCTATATCTGTGTATATACATGCCTCATCTTTTATTTTAACTCACACAATTCATTTAGGATTACTGAAAGGATTTAAAACAGATTTCCTTGTATTTTTATTGATTTATGATATGTTGGTATTAAAATCATATAGACATTGTACACTATAATGTCTCTCTTTTAATATTCATTTTTGACTTGGTTGCAAAAGTAACTAATGCTCATCATGAATTAATATGCTGAAGAAAGTCTAGTTATTTTGGTTGTCTGAGCCACTTTTTCCCCCAGATCCCTTAGGTAAAATCCCCTGAAAACAGTATTTTTTGAGTTGTTTCATGAAAAAGCTTATCTGGACCTTTTACCCTAAAAAATTAGTTGTGGTCTGTGGTGCCTAGGTGGCTCAGTCAGTTGAGCATCTGACTCTTGATTTTGACTCAGGTCATGATCTCAGGGTCAAGCTCTATCCTCAGTGGGGAGTCTGCTCTCTGTCTCTCTCTCTCTGACCTTCCCCTAATGTGCTCACACATGCTCTCTCTCTTAAATAAATAAATAAATAAATTTTTGAAAAAAAATAGTTATGGTCTCTACAGACTCATCGTGTCACATGTTCTTTCCTTGATATTTTGAGTATTCCATTTTCTCCTGGAATAAAGTATTGCCTTTAAGGTCTGATGATATTCTTATAAAAGTCATTTCTTGGGATCCCTGGATGGCTCAGCAGTTTAGCGCCTGCCTTTGGCCCAGGGCGTGATCCTGGAGGCCTGGGATGGAGTCTCACATCAGGCTCCCTGCATAGAGCCTGCTTCTCCCTCTGCCTGTGTCTCTGCCTCTCTCTTTCTCTCTCTCTCTCTCTCTCTCTCTGTGTCTCTCATGAATAAACAAATAAAATCTTAAAAAAAAAGTCATTTCTTGGGATGCCTGGGTGGCTCAGCAGTTGACTGCCTTCACGCCAGGGCATGATCCTGGAGTCCCAGGATCGAGTCCCATGTCAGGCTCCATGCATGGAGCCTGTCTCTCCCTCTGCTTGTGTCTCTGCCTCTCTCTCTCTCTCTCTCTGTGTCTCTCATGAATAAATAAAATCTTTCCAAAAAAGTCATTTCTTTTCTTTTCTTTTTTTTGTATAGATACCCAAAGGATATTTCTCTTTAATGTCCAATACCTTTACAAAAATATGCCTTGGTATAGATCACTTTGAGACATTGATGCTCTCAGATACATGATACACTATTTAAATGTATGGTTCATTTTGAATTTCAAAGCAGTGTTCTTGAATTAAGTGTTTATACATGGTCTATTCTCTTGCTTTGGTTTTCTTCTTTAGGAGCTCATTTTGTATGTTTGATCTTCTCTATGTCTCTTTAACACTTGTCATTTCCTATCACATTCTTTTTACCCCTTTCATTATTTTTTGAAAGTTTCTTTGTGCCTTCTACTTTTCTTAAGGCTTTACTGGTTGAATTTATTTGTTCCTGTGTTCCTTCCAGTTTGTCTTCATTGGAAAATGATTTTTTTCTGTTATTTCTAGTTTTTTGTTGAATGACATCACCTCATTTCTGAATTATTCTGATTCAGATGGGCTATTCTTGATGTCATGTATCACTTTACTAACGCCATTAAGCTTACTTGAAATAGTATGCTACTTTTTAAGCAAGTCTTTATGGTACACTTTCATTGCCTCTCAATGTTATTCTGTTCTTTATCCTTTTTTTTAACTAAAATAACTTCATATGAGATTTTACCTTTCTTTGCTATTTTTTCTATGAAATTCATTTTCTTTCTGAATTTTGGAAAGAAATGTAAGTTCAGTTAGCTATTCTCGCTTCAGAGGCCTCTTTCTTCTGTTGGTTTTGTGTCCTATTGAAAATGTGGTAGCTTGCTTTCTCTGACTTCCTGACTTTGATCCATATCCTCACTTTTATCAAGACCTCTTTCTTTGCTCCCATTAGCCATATTCAGCACAATGTGAATTCCACTCAGAAATTCATCCTCAGTTTGGATCCTGTCTTGAAGGGGTATCCTAGGTGGTCAGTTTTGAGAGTTCACAGGAGCTACAATGCTCTAGGTACTTCCGTTTGTAGTGGGGCCCCTTACATGGATTTGGCAAGGGAAAGGGGAAAACTTCTGAGGCTGCTCTCATACTGGAGCCCAATACTTTACCAGGACCACCTGTTGGCTACTTTGTGGCATTCCTGCTGTTAGGTACATCAGCTTCCCCACTGCCTCCCTATGCCCTCCTGTGCAGACACTGGGAGAATGCAGGTCTTTTGGCAGTTAATGGCCTCTCTGCAGCCACTTGTAATCTTGAAGTTTGTAAGGATATCTTGTTACCTTGTTTTTACAATTGATGGTGTATTTTGGTTCTTTTACTGAGTTTCTCTTTCTATGTGTAGATTCAGATGGGCATTAGGGAGGGCACTTGTGATGAGCACTGAGTATTGTATGTAAGTGATAAATCACTAAATTCTGTACCTGCAACTGATATTACACTGTATGTTAACTAACTGGAATTTAAATTAAAACTTGAGGGGGAAAAAAAACAACAAAAAAGAAACATTCAAAAAGTCTGCTGCTACTATTACCACCATCTTCCCATATTTCCTGATTTTTAAAAATCCATCATTTTAGCTTAAATTGTTAGAAATTTAGTGTCTGTGATTCCCCTTATTAGCAAAAAGAGAACCCTATATTCATTTTTATTCAAATTAAAGTTAAACATCTTGAAATTTATATATTTTTAAATTTCTGCTATCTCCTGAAATTGAAGAATTAAAACAAGCATAATAATTTTTGAGAAACTCAGAATGGAAGGGATTAATTAAGGTTTGGGTCCTTGTGTTTCAGCAAAATACTTCCAACTACTCCTTTGGGATTATGTGGGTTAATATACTCTTAGGTGTCCTTAAAATTAAAAAAAAAATGTCCGTGTTATTAAAACTTAATGCCAGGCATTGTCCTAAGGTGTGTTCTGATGAAGCTTAGAGAGGTTAAATACTTTCTTCCAGATCACATCAAACTAGTGTATATTGAACCAACTACTCCGGATATTTTAGACATATTTACTCTACAAAACAATCATAATAATACTACTCTTACCATTTTACACATGAGGAAACTAAGGCACAAACCCTGTAGGTAATTTTTCCAAGGTCCTATGCATAGTTGATAAGTGTTAGAACTTGGATTTATACTCAAGTAATCTAGATCCAGATCCTATTCTCAGTCACTGCCCCACAGAGTCCCTCAATAGCATTGCTAAGAGTCGAACTGATGTGGTAGGAAATCTTGATTCTTTTGGTTGAATGGAGATCTCCTACTTATTGGATGGCAATTCATCATTAAAAATGAGGTTTATTTATTTATTTATTTATTTATTTATTTATTTATTTATTTATTTATTTAATATCAGTGACCAGTACCTCTGACACAGGATAATTCAAAGATGTGTTCTTGATCTACTTCTCCTATCTTCATACTTCCATGATCAGGGAAACAGTTTCTTCAATCAAGGAAGCTAATCAAGGAAACAATTTCCTGTCAATAGCATCCATTTTTCAAAAGGAAGAATTCTCGAAAGGTAGCTATTTCCTTAAGGAGATATCACAACCGGAAGACAATATGATGACCAAAATGGTAGTATATATTAAGAAAATCTGGTATTTTCCCTTTTATTTTCTATAAGCTGCTTATTAGCAAAATGTGATGAGTAAAGTAAACTCAGCTGATGATACAGCTGGAAACCTCACAGCTCTTAATTGCCTCAACTGGGAAGAGTCTTCAGTGTTGGCCATCACAGTATGCCACTCTGCAATGACTTTGGGCTAGCTAATGCAAAGTTGCTGGAGTGTTCTTTTTTGCCCCATATTCTATTTCTGACTATGGAATCCCCCATTGGCTTTTTAATTAGATTCAAACATTTTAGTGCTCACTTTTGAGGCCCCTTCTTACCCTGGTTTAGCTCATATGGCTTTATTGAATTATTTTTACTCCTCTGCTTGTGGGCCTCTCTCCATGTTCATCTCCTTTATATTCACCCAGCCATATGGTTTATATCACCTCCTACCATCTCTCTGGCAGACCACCTTCATTGTCATTCATTCAAATCCCTCCTTGGCACTCATTAATTCCCATGTGTTGGAACCACCTCCATAGATTCGAAGGACAAACAATGATGAATTTTCCTGACAACTCAAATGCCCACAATTTCTCCTTCCCTATTCATTTACTGTTTTTTTGAGTGTATTCCAAAAATGTTTCCCCATGGGTGGTGTTGCCCTTCTTATTTGACTATGAACCCAGTGAATAGAGATGTTGCCCCATTCTATGCTGTGCCCTGGCACAGAATTGATTTTCTCTATACAAATCTCACTGTTAGATTTGCTGCAGTATGTGGTGTTGGCAAACAGAAACTTTCAATACACGTCTTTGAATTCCATTGTAGCCTCATTAACATTGTTCCCTGTTGGAGAAGGTAAGTTAGTCCTGGTTCTTTTCCAATGAAATTCAGTTGGTAATGTGCTGAAAAAAATGGCCTTTTATGGTGGCCTCACTGGGTGCTCCCCAAAGACTATGTGAAAAGGAAAGGAATAAAAATGATGGCATGCTTTTAGTTGGCTAGCCTTCTTTCACATTTTGTAGGAAAACAGACAATCACTGCTGATTAAAAAAATAAAATAAAACAGTACAAGCGAACAAAACAAAACAAAAAACCCTGGGCTTTCCAGAATCAGGTTATATTACTTTCTATGTGTCCTGACCCTGCTCTCCTCTCTCCTCCCCCTATCTTAAATCTCACTATTGATTGTAACCATATAATCCTTTGATCCTGTGGTTTCTTTGGAGTGCTTTGTTGGCGATCATCATCTAATTATCTTTTGAAGCCTTATTAGAGATGAGTGTATGTTGAGGGGGAGGAGTGCTCTTGACTGAGATTCACCTGCAACTTGGCTTGAGTTTATCTGGCCTCAAGAGAATATTCTAAGTATTTAAAACATTGCAAAATAAGAAAGTGACAAGAAAGGGGAGAGGAGGGGAGAACATTAACCCCCTGGTTTGCATGTAAGTAAGTGGATGGGTCAGAAGAGGTCAGCAAATAAGGTTATGTGTCACTGTTCCTCTGGCAACAGATGAAGCTATCACAGATTTTATGCCTGCAAATCAGTTACTTCTCCACCAGGTGAATGTGCGAAAGGACAGGGGAGGTGTATGACCTGGTCCCTTGTAGTCATCGATAAGAGCAGAAATGAAGAATGGAATTGTGCTTACTTTTTAAAGTTTACTGTGTTTACTTAAGCTTTCTAGTGCATGAAATGATAGGAGCTGAGCTATGGTATGAACTCATATCACCAAGGGGCTAGACAGGTATGCTGACAAGTACAGTAGGACCCTTAGATGAAGGTCATCAACACTCCATTTGTCTGTTGTCTACTTGACAAGAGAAACCTCAGTATCCAGTGAATATTTTTTCCCCAGGGAGCTCCACCGAAAGCTGATTTGTTCTTTTGATGCCTTCCTCCTGCAAAGAACTATGTGGGTGTGGGCACTGCTTTCCCTGAATTATGGTCTTGGCCCAAGCGTCTCTTATCATGCTTACCAGTTGCAAAATACTAGAATGCCTCATCACTTTTTCAGTTGGAAGATGAGCCCTGGATATTTTACAGTACATTCCATCCTGGCATGTTCCACTTGGAAGCATTTTTTTTCTGTGTGAATTTTTGTTTGTGCAGGCTGTCTATGCCAGCCTTAGAGCTTGGAAATAGCCATCAGTCCAGCTCGCTTTCAAGCTAATGAAGTCAACGAAATGCTGCCTCATTTCAGCAGCCTTCTGTGTCAGTCCTCATTTTCTGGGTCCACCCTGGGTGCTCTACGTGTCAGGTCATGACTGTCTTAGCTGCACGCGGTATGTCTTCTTCCGGTCACCATGACTGCACGTGGTGCCCATAAGCAGTTCATTACTACTGCATTTCCTTCTCCCAGCACTGCTACATTTCTTTCTGTAGCCTCCCTCTTCAGAGCCGGGGAATTCTAAGGCATGGAGGCATGACAGCTGCACTCCTCGTGGCTGACCAGGGAGATGAAGGGAAGAGAGGACCTCGTTTCACCACCTAATGGCACCCTAGTACTGTCTGATGCTCTGTGCAGCCAAATAATGGAGGAGTGTAGAGCTGTCTTGCAAGTCACTCTTCCACATGCTAGGTTTCCATCCTAGCTTTGCCACATATAAGCCATGTGGCCTCATGCAAAGTGACTTAGCCTCACTAAGCCTCAGTCTGTCATACTTAAATGGGGGTGATGACAGTCACAGTACCTGTCCAGCAGTTGTATCAGAGTATTAACTTAGGTAGTATTTAGCTCTCTGCCTAGCGCATAGTTTGCCTGCAAATACTCACAAAAGGAAGGGACAGAGCAAGAGAGTAGATGTGCCAAAGAGAGCAAGAGAAGCTACCAGAGTCAAAAAACAAAATGGGAGAATCTTTTTCTATAAATAGACCCATCCCATTGTATTTGCCTGGACTTGGGATGTTATTCAGGCATGTTGTATTCTAACTTTCCTGGAACTAAACATCCTTCAGGTTACAGCCCAGTGGGCAGAGAGTGACTCATATTGTGCTGGGCAGTGGCCACTTGAATGTGGATGGTTGTATAGGGCAAGGACAAGACCATTATTTCAGAGTAAGGAGGACTGACCCCAGCCCCGGCTCTGCTTTCTGCTAGGGTGTGGGGTGTAGGGGGTGTGGAATCTAAGGCAGATCATTTCCCCTTAGACCTTAGTCTCTGCAGAGAACAAGCTGACCTGGCACCATCTAAGCCTTTTCCTGTCCTCTAAACTCAAGCCTTGGGATCCCTGGGTGGCTCAGTGGTTAAGCATCTGCCTTTGGCCCAGGGCGTGATCCCGGGGTCCCGGGATCGAGTCCCACATCGGGCTCCCAGCATGGAGCCTGCTTCTCCTTCTGCCTGTGTCTCTGCCTCTCTCTGTGTGTGTCTCTCATGAATAAATAAATACATACATACATACATACATACATACATACATACTCAGGCCTCTGAGCCAGGGAAGACTCCTGAGCAATGAGATACATGAGATGAACCCCAAAATGTCACCTTCAGTTTCGGAAGAGTATTTGGGAGACATCCAAGCTCTGCTTTCTAAGGAGCAGGCATATGGATTCCTGCAGATGAGTGCCAGTCTCTTAATATTTCTGCTGCTGATGACAAAACAGCACTGCTGTTTCCAAACCTCACCAGGTACTCACCTTCTGAAAAGAAAGAAAATCAACTTTGCAAGTGCATAAATGCTTCGGGCAGATTTCACACTGATAGCTTTCTTTAACAAGGTAACAAACTACATTACTATTTAATTATTCAGCTCGCAGCCTCTCTCTTGACAAAACGATGCCCTAGTGCTTATTGGAAAAGGGATTTGTAATCAGCCAGGACCCATTCAATTTTGTGCAGTCTGGTGACATTTCCATCCCATCTTGTGCTTAACCAAGTAAAGGCAATTATTTCAGCCATTGCAAAAACAAAAAACAAAAAACAAAAAACAAAAAACAAAAAACAAAAGAAGTAGTGTTTTATAAGACCACAGAAGACCATGTTGAAACCATATTGTTTGTGTAGCTGCTTGTTCTATTTCTCTGACCATGTGCCTCTTTGGGCCTCATATCTTCCCTAACTCTGTGGGCTCATTCTCAGAAAGCAGGGCTTACCCCAAGATGTTCTTTGGGCATCCGATTGCCCAGCAATTGTTCTCTATAAGCTCCTTTTATATTTGAGGAAGACAGTGATAGTCTTGGTCAAAGTTGTATTCTGAAAAGGGAGTTGGTGAGTGATTTTTCAGTGATGTTAAAAAAAAAAAAGTTTTTGGCCTCACATGACTGTGTCTTGGAAGCTGTTCTCTCCAGATGCCCTCCATACCCCCTTCCTGCCTCTTTTCTCTCTACTCCCATTCTAGACATGCTACTCAGTCAAGTGAACCCATTTATCACTTGTTCCGTCATGCCTCTATGCCAGCTAGTCTTCTTCAGGGAAAACCCTCCACCCTTACTTATTTTTTACTAGGGCAGATCTTCCCTTTTTGCACAATTTCTTATGACTTTCCCAGGAAATCATTCCATATGCCACTCTGTTTCCTTAGCAGTCAGGGGGCTATGAGTAGATATGTAATTATACATGTGTTACTTTATGGATGACTCTCTTTCTTGAGAATACATGAGTTCTTAAGAAGAGCGAAGGTTTAGTTTTTATTTCTCTTCATGGCAACTAGATGGTAAAATCTGCTCTTGAGTAAATATTGAAGATGTGCTCATGCACTGAAGCCTGTTCTATTTTGTATCTTCCTCGGAAGCTTCCGGACTAACCATTTACTTTAGAATTCTTGCTTTTAAGGTGTGATATGGCTTCAGTCAACTTAGCATAATGTCAAAGTGAAAGTTGAAGTTTACTGTTCATTTCTCTGAAATAAAATGCTTAAGTTTTCTGTGCTTTTGGTTCATATCTGTCTTATGCTAATTCAGGGAAGGTTCAAAATTAGCATTTTATTATAACTTGATTAGAGGTACAAATTGTATTTACAAGTATACATGAGAGCAGGTTCTAGAAACTATCTTTTTTTAAAAAAAGTTGGACACTTTTGCTATATGTGCATTTTGCTGCTGGATGTCCCTGAAAGTGACTTTTGCAATGTTAACCCCTCCCTGGTTTTACTTGTGTTCTAGGGAGGAGTGTTTGGGCTCAACCTGTTCTTCCTTTAAGTTCAAAAGGCCTTCATCGTACAGAGTGGTCAGTGTGCTGCTAGACAGTGATAAGCTACTTACTGTGCATTCCGATGACCAGATGACCTATAAACCCGTCATCTTTTTGAGCCCCAGAGCGCATTCATTTGTACTTGGATCCTGGCCTTAAACACCATTTCCCATATGCCGTCTTGATGTTTGGTTAAAACCAATAACCATCCATCACTTTCAGGCCACGTCAGACCTGCTCGCGGCTATCATGGAATGAAATATGAGCGCAGCTATTCCACCTAAGTTCCTTTTAGAGGTCCTGAAGGACACAGCTACAATATATCAGATGAATTCAAGGAGACCTATCACAGGAGAAAGGTGGCCTGATATTGAGAGGCGGGATGAAGCCAAGGCCCTGATGCAATCTCCAAGGGTCCTTGGTGAGAGTCATTAGGAACCAAGTTCAGCCCCAGCACCACTTGTACTTGGCACCTTCCTCCCACCTGTGAGGCAAATGAGGACTTTGCTTATTTGTTCTTCCATTTCTCTTAGCCTCTCAGGATTATAGCTCTATCACCTATAATGCTGGGAAATCAAAAATAAAGTTCATCAACCTGAGTTAAATTCTCTCGGGGTTGTAGAGGCAGAGGACTTTTGGAGGGTGCTAGAATTTTTTTAAATCTCTCACAGCACTAAATTGGTTCTAATATACTAAGAATTTTATTATTTTTTTAAAGATTTATTTTTTATTTATTTATGATAGACACAGGGAGAGAGAGAGAGAGAGAGCGCGTGAGAGAGGCAGAGACACAGGCAGAGGGAGAAGCAGGCTCCATGCCGGGAGCCCGACGCGGGATTCAATCCCGGGACTCCAGGATCACGCCCTGGGCCAAAGGCAGGCGCGAAACCACTGAGCCACCCAGGGATCCCCTACTAAGAATCTTAATATGTACCACTTTATCCAAATGTGAAGGAGAAAGAGTGTTATTGTGGACTCTGGTTATATGGGGTTCACGAATATGAATTGAGTAAGGTGTAACCAGCTTAAAACCCTTTACATATATGAAAAAATCTTCCCTGTTGGTAGAGACTTAACAGTTGTTGAACAAAAATAGTTGATGGGATTCTGTAAAAAAGAATTTATATTTTTCCAGTTTTAAGGGAATGGTTGGATATTACTTTAGAAGGTGATGTTATATGTTTTTAAAACTGTTGGTGACTACATCCAAAGATTAATATATCATCACTAGAGAACATATTAATTTTGAGTTTAATAGATTCTCAGGAAGGCACTTTCAAGAACCTGCCTCATCCCTCCTGTGACTATTGGCACATATTTTACACAGCTGTCTGAAACCGTGACTGGGGAAGACCTGTGAACTTGGCTTCTCTAGCCCAATGCTCAAAGCAAATTAACCCATGAAATTTCTCTTTACACCAGTCCAAACCTTACCAGTGATGTTCTAGGAAATAACTATTGCTTAGCATAGGGCTCTGATTTGACCCATAATATAAATATTCCTGGTTCATTGAGATACTTATGATGTTGTTTCATGGCATCTAATAAACGCTATTAGATGCCTGAGAAGATAAGAACATATTTTTAACTCTAAAATTGACTGCCAGGTGTAGCAGGGGCCAGTAAAGTGGGCTTGCTTCCATTCCTTAAAATGCCTTCCATGATTCAGGGGGGTTGGAAGAAGATTGAATGATAGCTCACTGTATCACCAGACCACAGTATCAACCAAGTGTTTCTTAAGCACTTCATATAGTTCTAGTACTAGAGCTTTTATTGAAAGAGGGAATGTAGATAAAACAAAGAGAAAAAAAAAAAAAACAGTTAAAACATAGCCCCTGTGCTTTTGGCTTAAGTGCAGAGATGGGGCTTACACATGTGAAACAACCAGAGAACAGTTTTGCAACCCCAGGTAAACAAATGGGGTGTTTGGGAGAGACATCTGGTCTCCTCACTGTTTATAGCTAATTCCAGGGGGGAAATAAGAGAAATGGAACCAACCACTTCTGAAGGGAACACGTCCCGTCCTCTGGCAGCAAGGTAGAAGTTTTCTGCCAGGAGGGAACACTGGATAGGGGGCTGTTTGTTTTTTCTCCAAACAGGAAACTCCTTCCATGCCAATAGTAGCTTCAAAAGGATCTCAGCAGCAGATGGAAAGAACCCATATGCATTCATGCATTCAATTAGCAGGGACTAATTCAATTTGAGGATTAACTCTGTCATTAGAGAGAAACAAAACCTATTTAAGTCTCCCATCTATGGTTACACACTCTGAGTGCCATTGGCACAGGTGGTGGGTGAATATTAGACCATTGTAGCATTTAATGGCCTTCAGATGTGCTGATGGAGTAATCCCATTGATGAGGAGATCCTGGAGATGTGTGCTCTGAGCCCTCTGCCCTGTATCTCAGCAATGGAGGAGAAGCCGGTAGGCCAGGTGTGAGGGATATGGGACTAGTTTGGTGAGTGAGTCCTTGCTTGACTGGAGGAGGAAAAAGAGGAGAGATGGTGGGTTTTTTTGTTTTTTGTTTTTTGTTTTTTTTTACATCTGGTTATTAAAGAGAATTTCAGGGTAAAGCTTACCTTAGATAGACTTCTTAATTCAACTCAACAAACACTTGTCTGCAGTGTCTTCTACTTGCCTTTCTTCCTCCTGCTTCAAAAAGCTGATCCTTCAGATAAGCAGCTGGCAGCATTTTGTATTTTTCTGCTGAGATATTCATGACCTAAAACAGATGACGTTGTATGCAAAACACACTACTATAGATGACACAGGTAGCAAAGGCTATGGTTCAAGGTCATTTCCCAATGCTAACCAAAAGTCAGTGTCAGCCCTCTTAATCAAGGCCTGTCACAATGCTAGCGTATGATGTGACCGAATTTTCCAAAAACATTCACAGCATTATCTCCCCATCCCACACATTATTCTTGCCGTATGACTTTGACATTCTTTTCATTGAGATGTGGGGGTCTGTGTCTTCTTAAATATGGGCAGACTTAAGACTGTAGCAGCAGAAGTGACACTACATGATTTCCAAGGCAAGGTGACTTCCATGAGGCTTTCTTGGGATGGTTGCTTTTGAAACCCAGCCACCATTTCAGGGGGAAGCCCAAGCAGCTGGAGTGTCATGCTTGAGGATCTAAAGCAGCTGGAGCCAGCACCCAGTTTACCTGTCATGTGTAACCATCCTGAAAGTGGATCTTTGAGCTCTCAATGGAGCTGCCCTACCTGATGCCAGGTGGAGGGGAGACAAACTTAATGGCTGAATATGGCCCAAGTTGCAGATTTTTAAGCAAAACAAATAATAGTTTTGTTTGAAGCCACTGTGTTTTGGGATGATGCGGCTCTGTGTTACTATATAACAAAGAGCTGATACAGATTTTGCACCATTGTAAGAATAATCTTGAAATTGTTCCAATATATTTAAAAACCCCAGTATTTTAATTATTAACAAATAACTTGGCACATAGCTTATTATCAGTTGTCAAAACCTCCCCTAGACTTATATTAAAATGTAGGAGTCTTTCGAGATACCAAATTCCTCCGTTCTCTCACCTCATCTTGTTGAGTATGACTATGTAAAATAATACTAATTACAGTCATTTTCATGAGCTGCTTCTCATTTATGCCTCATTAGCATAATTCACAGTAGTTATCCATACCATTCATTAAGTGAGTGTTAGTTACCTTTGCTGTATCTGATGATGATACTAGATTCCATTTTGGGGAGCTAAGCCTTCACGGTCTGTTGCTCATGTCCCATGACTGCTTACAAAGTAGAAAAATTGGACAGAATGCTTCTGATAAGGAAAATATGGGAAAAGGTCTGCAGAAATATGTATCTGAAAGAAGTAGGCTCTTGGGCACCTGACAATGCAAGCTATCTGTGACTATGCAATAAGTAACTTTGAATAAAGGGGAAGTAGGAAGATGCCCATCATGATCAGACTAACAGGACTGTGAACACAATATCTGCCCTGCATGCCCTCTCTATTCAGTGGCTCTGTCAGCATAAAAAGAGTTGGATCATAAAGGATAAACTGACTTCATTTTGTATGTGATGCATTCATGAAATTTTTATTAGGGGTTATTTGCTTTAGTTTTTGCCCACCTTGATCCTAGTTCAAGAGGAAATGGCATGGTGGAAGGACTTCTCACATAGGGGTCAGATACAATAACATTAAAGAAACTATAAAAAAAAAAAATAAATAAGAGTCTCTGTCATCTGGGTTGCTAACTACCTGTGTGACCTTCTGTGTGATCTTGCAAAAGTCCAGTTACTTCTCAAGACCATTTTTCTCATCTATGAAATGAGAAGTTTAGGCTAGGGCCCCAAATAGCTCTGGAATATAGAACATGACCACTGCTGAAGGAATGGTTCTCGCATATGCTTCTTGCTTTGTGGATGAAATATTTCGGGGTAAAAAGTATGCAGAACTTGGCAAAGCCAGTGATATATTTATGCCAGGTATATATTTATGCATCAGCTGATTTCTCCCACTACCTCAGGGCTCTACAAGCTACTCTTTGTTCTATGGTGGTTGTTTGTACTTTTAATTTTTTTCTTCCACAATTTTTTAAAAAAGATTTAAGCAGCTGCTGTCATTAGTAGGTGACAAGCAATTTGGAAATAGAATATTAATTTAAGGACTGAGAAGCAGCATGAAAGATTAAACTTTTTAAATAGACATAAGTGTTCAGAGTTGAGACTATATGATGTAGTTATTTCAGCTGATTTATTGAGAACTCAGATATGTGGCTTTGCCAAGTCTTGTAGACTTTATATTAAATATTTTTGATGGCATAGCAAAAACTGCAACCTTAAACTATACCTTTGGAAGTAGTCATATGCCAAACTCTACAGCTGTAATTGGCCTTAATCTAACCTCATTTCATAGGTGAAAAATGGTTCTTTTTCTGTGTAGTGAGGTCAAAAACATTAGTATTCCGTAGTGTTCTATGCAGGAGACCATAATAAATCCTCTGGTCCTTGAGCTTATTTAAAAGGCAGAGTCCCAAAGGAACTGACTTTATCTTCATTATTCTAACAAGAGAACTGAAGTTTAGTAAACTTGTGCAAGGTTATAGCTAGTTCATGGTGCTAACCGGCAGTCTGGTTCTTGACTCAGTTATGATGTATCCCTTCGTAGTTTGGACTTCTTGCCAAAAGCCAGTTCCCTGAGAGGATAGAGTTTGTTTTGTCCAGAAGTATCCCCAAAAGCTCCAACAGGGCCTGGCACAGGAGCAGGAGGCCAGCCAGTGCCCCCAGTGGATTCTTTGGTCCCTATCCTAATTCCAGTGGGTAGCCATTATTCCTTCATGCATGATTCCTGAGGATATCCAGACTGTTGGGAATCGAAGCCAAAGAGAGAGACAAGAAGGAAGATAGTGGGCAGCCTGGGTGGCTCAGCAGTTTAGCACTGCCTTCAGCCCAGGGTATGGTCCTGGAGACCGGGATCGAGACCCGGGATGGGGCTCCCTGCATGGAATGGAGCCTGCTTCTCCCTCTGCCTGTGTCTCTGCCTTTCTCTCTCTCTGTGTGTGTCTCTCATGAATAAATAAATAAAATCTTTAAAAAAAAAAAAAAAAGAGAAGAAGAAGGAAGATAGTGATTCCTTCCTGGCAGTCCTGACTTCTCAGCTCCAGGATATTTACTGGATAGCAGTTTAATGGAAGGCATAGCATTGAAGGAAAAATCAACCATTTCATACGAATTAATGATTCCACTTCTAAGCTCTAAAAATGACCAGCTTCTCAGTTCTCTACTCCCTTAGTTTCCTGCCTAACTACACAAGTTTCTGTGATTTAATTGTCCAGGAAACTTACTATCCATCTACTCATTTACATCCCATCAGCAATTTGACTTCCTTTCTTTGCATTTAGGAGCATGATTTCCCCAGTTGGAAAGAGTTTTGGAAAAGGCGGGAAGGCAAGCTCGGAGCTCAAGAAATAATAAAGAATAATACTATAATCATAACAACTCATTATTTGTTTTTAAAGCTTGATCTTCCAGAAGGTTATTTTCTGGAGTTGAATACTAATAGGTTCAAGCTCCCTTTATGCAGAGGAAATCTTAAACAACAGTGTTCATGGGGAAGGACATTAATCAAGAGAAAGAAGTGAGCCTTGAGCCTAATAATGTTTGCATAATAGCAACCCTTGGGTGTATTGCTTGACTTAAAAATAAATATCCCCGCTTTCCGTCTCCAGTACAATTGGAAATTATCTGTGGTTATGATTCTGTTATATGATCCTCTACCTGTTCATGGAGACTTTAACCCACAAGGCAGCTGGAAACCAACAAACATAGCAGTGCTTGTGAATGTTGGGGTAGACATTTAAAGAGGCTATAATATGGGCAATCTGGAGAAAGTGAGCAGGGAACAGGTCATAACTCTCTTTCCGGGAGGAGAAGGGTGGGATTGAACTGGCATGGTTGACATTTATATGCTTCCCTGCTTTACTTTTGCCTCTGCAGTGGTTTCTCACCACCTGCAGGATAAACTCCAAGTGCCTTATCTAGACGGAAGAGGTGCTCACTGGGTGGGGGATTCCTCTGACTCTGCAGCACCTTACCTGAGACCACTCTCCACCTCAGGGAGGATAATATACAGCTCTTTGCGGGTTCCCTTAGATAATACAACTTAATTTGCATGTCTTTGTTCAGATCCTCCCTTTGTTTTGCCAGGATGTTCCAAATCTTCTTTGCTAATTAATCCCATTTACCATGGAAAAGTTGGCTTAGGCTTCATCCAAGAAATCTTTGAACTCCACAGCTAATCAATAAGCTTTCCCCTGACTCCTAATATTTTTCGTTCTTTCTGTTCTTTCTCTCATCCTTTCCTTCCCTTCCTTTTCCTTTTCTCTCTTCCCTTCCTGGTGCTCCTTCAATAGACTGTCTTTACTGTCTTGATTTGTTGCTTATATGCACCGAATTTTATTACACAAAGGCTTTAAATTAATGAATTCATTTTTCTTCTTTTCTCCCCCTTTTCTCTTGACTTCTGGAAAATGTTTCAATATAATCTTGAAAAATGGGCACTCTACTGTTTCAAAATTATAAAGCTTTCATTGTTGGTTTTGTTCTTGCTATAGAGAGATGAACAGGACAGCTATTAATTTTATTTTAAAAATTAAGAAAGTTGGTTCATAAACATTGACTTGTTAAACTTACATGTCTGCTAAGTTAGAGATTAGAATTAGACTCCAATCCAGTGCCTTTTTTGGATTTATTTATTTATTTATTTATTTATTTATTTATGGAGAGAGAGAAAGCATGTGCATGCAAGTAAGGGGCCCGGTTGTCACCATAATGCAAGTCCCTGTGTCCAACCCCGGCCTCTGTGCAGTGCCCTCTGGGAGTCCCCCCTGTAAAGCTCCACAAGGCTCTGGGAGGCCTGAAGAAAAGAAAAGTAAATAGTCTTTATAGGCTATCAAGTTTATACTGTTGTGAAAAGGCACCGCAGTGGTGCTCCTGGGTGGCTCAGTCAGTTACGTGTCCGACTCCTGATTTGGCTTAGGTCATGATCCCAGGGTGATGAGATCAGCCCCACGTTGGGCTCTGCACTCATTGGGGACTCTTGAGATTCTCTCTCTCCCTCTCCCTCTCCCTCCGCCCCTCCTGCAGATGCTCTCTGTCTCTAAAATAAATAAGTCTTAAAAAAGTAAAAATAAAAAATAAAATGATGCTTTGAAAAATAAAATTCAAGTTACTTTCTTCTAAAATTTTGTGTTGTTCAAGCCTTAAGATCATCTATGTTTTCAGTAGTTCTAGAATCTAAATACTTTTTTCTGAAGGGACCATTTCTATTCCAATGCACATGTTCCCTTCAGGAGACATCACTGTCATTAGATGCTTCCAAATCCTGCCCTCTCTCACCAGCTCCCCCTTCTATCTTCTCCTCTACCTCCCAAGTGACTTGTATGTCCACTTTGATTCTTTGCCCCTGGAGCTACATATCTTTACAATTAGTTTAGGCTTCCTAAGACTTTTAGAGTTCTTTTCACAAGAGTCATCAGGATAGATGCTGACCACATGGTTATTTTCCGTAGAACATAATGAAGCATACATGTTCCCTCCTCACTACCTCCAGTCCTCTTCATTTCCATAACAGTAGAAGTTTGTTTCTCACTATAGAGCAAAATTACTAGTGATTTATAGGACCCCAAGAGGACAAAGCGAAAGGAATTGGAAAGAAGGGAGCAGAAACGATCATGATTAGGCACCCAACCCGCCTCAGTAGATGAGTTGAGAAATCCCTGTGATTTCATCCATCATTTCAGTCACTCTGTAAGATTTAGACTTGCTGGTTGATAGATGTAGAAATCGGGCTCAGAGGGCTTCCATGATTTGCCCGCAGCTTGTGTTGGAGCTAAGATTTGAATCTAACCTCTGTAGCTCCAAGTTTTATGAGGAGTGTTCGGGTAGATTCTAGAATGATAGAATGGGTACCTGGGTAGCAAAAGGATGAAGTGAAGGCGTTAGCCTGTTGCGAGATTCAACCTTTGACATGTTTCTCCTTCCCTGATTCCTGCTCCAAATGTAGACTATTTCTGCAAAATATGGATCCAGCCCTTTGTGTATTTTAATGAGAGGGTCTTCTACTAATGGGACATCTCTCTTTTGTCTTCCACAGCAATTTTGCAGGCAGTAATAGCTGGTGATCTTATGAAGGTAAGATATCTTCCTACCCAAACTTTTGGTGATTCTTTAAGAACTTTAACATCGTTTCTCACCAAATTTTCATGATCTCTCATATGTCATTTATCATCCCCCTGCCTGTGCTAGCTGACTTGAAAGGGGAAGGATGCTCTTTTGAGAACTGGGCAGAGAGGGCCAGAGAAGTCTTCACAGCATCTCTACATTTCCTAACAGTGAAGAATGTATGCAGGGGTACCATGCTGGTTGCCTCAACTAGTTAACATGGATCACACATTCCCTGGATGCAGTGTTCAGGGTGTCTGGAATCCCTGCTCTCTAGAAGCTGATATTTGACATTTAAAGGTTTCTTTTTAGATAGGTCTTGAAATGAGTGCATCTGTAAAAATTATCTGGACAACACCCAGAAATACATTACCCAGGCCAGAGCTTACAGCTTCCAACAGTATTACAGTTTTGTATGTTGAGAATAACAAGTAAGCAAAAGAACACACTTTGTCTCCCTCGAATACTTGAATTCAGGCTTATATTTTCTTAGTTCGGAGGGAAGGAAGTGGTCACTGCTGCCTCTAGAGGGAATGCAAATTCTGGAGTCAGAATGCCTGGGTTCAGATCTTGGCTCTGCCGTTCACTGTATGTGTGACCTTGTATAATCATTTAATTCTCTCTGTGCCTCAGTTTCTTCAGCTGTAAAATTGAATAATGGTGCCTCTTTCCTTTATTGTGAGGATCAAATGTAACAACACATGTAAAGCTCTTAAGACTTTTTATTATATAGAAGGGACTCTAAAATGCTACCTAGTGGTGTTAGTCTGTGTTTTTTAAATAAACATAGTGGAGATGCAAATATTTGTTATAAACTATAGTATAGTCCACGAGTATCCTAAAAGCTATATTTGGTCTCACATCATTTTCAGGCGTTGGGACCCATGACGGCCTGTATATCCCCGTATAACCCGCACTGGCATTGATCTGCTCTATAATATAGGCAACTGCATGGAGGCAGAGGCTCTTGCCTTACTCATTAGCCTGTGGAGTGTGGTGCCATTGCAGACCGGGAAACCAAAACCCTTACAAGAGAGCTGAGAAGCACTGACCTTGCTTGCAATTTCCTTTGAAGCACATCTGTTGAATAAACTGAGAAACCGCTGTGCTGCAGTGTTAACAGGTTACTAATAGGAAACAAATGGCGAGAAGGTTGCAAGCATCTTGATAAACTGCCATCTTTAGACACATAATCCTAGAAATGGTGCCTGTGGCAGTGTCTAGAGCAGAATGTTACGAGGAACTGTTACCCACAAAAGAAAAGTATTCCCCAAGCAGCGTACCTGGGAGTTTGATGCTGTTGTCCAGCCAGCAGTGGATTGAACCCATATTATCTTGTACTCCCCACAAGGCCTTGTATTAGATGCTTTGAGCAGTCTTACGATGGGATTCCTGCTTCTGCAGAGCTTCTAAGTCAAAAAAATTTTGCAAGCTGCTGTAAATTTGGAGTCTTTTTATTTCACTGTGTGTGTGCCTTTCATTTAAGTAGCATATTTTTCAGGTCTCTGGGTATACAACCACACTTTTTTTTGTGCTTAATAGAGAATTATTTGAAATATGAGCAATTGCTATATTCAGTTGGTTATCTTATTACATTCTCTGTTATAATCATTTTCCTAAGTGCCTAAGAAATGACTACACCGTGGAGCACCTGGGTGGCTCAGTCAGTCAAGCATTTGCCTTCAGCTCAGCTCATGATGTCAGGGTCCCTGGATGGAGCCCCTGCATCAGGCTCTCTGCTTAGTGGGGAGTCGGCTTCTCCCTCTGTGCTCTCTTTCTCTCTCTCAAATAAGTCAATAAATAAAATCTTTTTTTGAAAAAGAAATTATTTAAGTTTATTTATTGAGAGGTGAAATATAGTGACTTAGAGTTTTTCTTACACCTTTTTCTCTCTTTCCTTCCCAAGTCTTTCTTCCCCTTTCCTTTCCTCTTTTCTGCCTTCTTCTGGTTCTCTGTCCCACCCAGAAAGCATTATAAATACTAAATATTGCATGTGTCTGTAAGAGAGAGAGCACACACCAGACAGCAGAGAACTGAAGACCCCAGGAAGCAGTCAGTGTCAAGGGGTATTGGGAGTGGCTTCTGTGCAACTGGGATGCGTCAGATACCCATGCATTGACTTAATGTCTGTACTGTCCAAAGACCCCACAGAAAGGCAACATCCCAGCACCTGATGGATTGAGTCTGTGCTAGTCCATCAAGCGCAAATCCTTTGTGGGTCTGCCTATAAAGAAAGGGAGTGTCATTGTAAGATTGTTATTGACCAGTACCGGATATGCTTAGATTTTGGAGGGACAACTATTAGCTACCTCTTGCTGTCCTGTGGTTGAGGGATACAAGCCACCATATGTTCTTTACTTCTTTTCAACTCTTCTTTTTTGAACTATTTTCAAGGAAGTCTTCCCTGACTCCTTTTTTTTCACTCTGTAATAGCCTCCTGTGTTCTTCTGCATTCCTGTCTCTGTCTTCGACATCTGTCCTCCCCACAGACTGCAAGTTCTCGAGGCCAGTGGCATTTGGCACATGGCAGTTCCCTGGTTGGATCTGAGTGAAATCGTGAACTATGTTTACTTTCTTTGACCTTAGGAGATGTTTACTTTTTTTTTTTATATATAATGTGCGATCTAACTTCTTGGTGATAGATACATTCCTTTTGCTTAGCACCTGCTGGGTTACTTTATTCTTCTTTGTCCTAAAACTACTTCTTAGAAGTTCCAGAAAGACTCTTTTTTGTTCTGCTATTCCACAGTTTGGAGAACAGGAACCCATTTCCACTTTCTGTAATGTTCAGTATTTCATGAAATGAGACTGCATCCTCTTTTTGCCACATTGTTCTCAGGCTGCAAAATCTGTTGGTTGTTTTCCAGTCTGTTCTCGTAATACGGGTGTTTTAGGTTTCTCCTGCAACATTCTCTGAATCCTTCTGGTTCTCCTCCCGTGGATTGTCTCTAGCCTGATTGGGTATAGGTTGGATGATTAATGGAAGGCGTGCAGGCTGGGCTGCAGAGTTGGAGAAGAAAGAGGCCATACATGTGTGTGCTTGTGTATGCTGCACGCACGTGTGCCACCATCTCCCATGGGAAAATGGGAGGCAGCTTCTGTATTTGGTAGCTAGGTTCATTAGAGTTTGAAGAGAAACCCTAGGCTAGGAAAGGAGCTTAGCTACCAGACACCAAGCTATTCCTGTCTCCAGCCTTAATTACTCTTTCACTCAAGAGAAAGCAAAGCCAACATAGGAAAGCATTTTTTTTTCCTCTTTGCTGCTCTCTTGGGACAGAGACCAGTGCCCAGAAAAGAAAAAGACATCAAACAGAAAAGAAATAACTAAGGCAGCACATTTTCAGTTTTGCTTGGCTGCTCGGTGCCCGCAGACCCTCTCTGGAGTGAGAGGAGACACTGGCCATCTCCTTGAGTGCTAACACAGACCAGGAGTGTTACTTCATCTCTTTGACTTTTCTGTGTCCTCTGAGGCCAGAAACATTTGTGGTTTGCTACATTACTCTTATTTTATCACCGGTTAACTATTTCCCTGGTTCCGGACTCTGCTTGAGCTGCTTTTCCTATGTTTCTTTTTCAGCTAATGGAAAGCTATAAAAATGGAGGCAGTCTGCTGATCCAGGGGCCGGACCACTGCTCCCTCCTTCACCATGCAGCTAAAACTGGCCACGGGGAGATCGTAAAATATATCCTGGACCACGGTGAGTAGGCACAGTAAACCAAGGGTCACTTATCCAGGAAGTCACTGAATTTTCTAAGTTGACTTCAGGCTATCTTCAGAACAGTAGAAATGCTCCCCAACTTACAGCTGACACCTCCTTGCTTATGTGCGGCAGACAGAAGTGTTCCTCACCAGAACCAAACAACTCCTAGAAATAATTTTCATAGCAAAGTCTTTGCAGGATATTGTTGAGCTGATTGGTAAAAAAGACAAGAACAAATGCGTCCTTACAGAATATGCTGGATTGTTCGGGGGAAGAGCTTTAAGTTGCCTGGTTGGGACCAGGTACCAAATCCATGTTCATCGCTGAGCATTCTGAGGATTACATGAACCCGTATTTTTCTAGCTCTTTGGCTTCTCTCTTTTTATTTTTGGTCTGAATGTCATTCATCATTTCAGTTTAAGCCATAGTTCACTCTCTTTGAAAACATCTGGTACTCTCATGTCTTCTGTACTTAGATGTTTGCTGGAAGTAGCACATACATGGAAGATGCAATGGTGGCATCATTCTCTCATGGCCCTTTAGAGGCATAAGCACATGGATGGATAACAAATCATGACCAATACCTTCAACTTCCCATGTTTATAGTGTTTGTAGGAATTAAGAACAGGAGTAAAGGAAAAACTCTGCCTGGCTTGGCTCTTTTTTTGGGGGGGGGGGCGGGGATTGGAGCAGCCTCTAGCTCTGCTAGATGCAGGTACACAGAGATTCTAGAAGATACTCTATGAGCCCTAGCAGTGAGGCTGTGAAATCCAGATTCAGGCTGTAAGTAAGCATATTAGTAGAAAGGTACATTCCTTTTGCTCCGCTTTTTTTTTCTTTTTTTGAGAAAGAGAGAGAGCATGCATGCATGAGCAGAGGAGGAAGGGGTAGAGAGAGAGGGAGAGAGAATCATAAGCAGGCTCCACCCTCAGCACAGAGCCCAGTGTGGAGCTCAGTCTCACGACCCTGAGATCATAACCTGAGCTGAAATAAAGAGTCAGATGTTTAACCAACTGAGCCACCCAGGTGCCCTGCTCCTCTTTTATTCAGTTCCACAAATGTGTCTTTTAGTCATTCAACAAGTATTTGTAGAGTGCCCAACAGGAACTACCTATTATAGACCAGTGTACACACACACACACACACACACACACACACACTACACACACAATACAGTCACTATTTTCAGGCAGTTGGAGGTTAAAAAATATATAATCATATGCAGAATTAAATTGAAAACAGTTCTTTATAGATGTTTTAAGTCCTATTGTAAAGCCGCAGGTAGAAAACACAGCTACTATTTGTCGCACACTTATTATACTTCAGATGCTTATACTAAACATCCTATCATTTAATCCTTACAAAGACCTTGTAAGGTAGATATTAGACTGTCAGTTACGCTTGACTCACCTTGCTTTGACTTCAGTTCCTTCCCCCTGTGATGACTTTGCTTAAACCCTTGGCTGGAGTTACGATGGAAAGAATGGTTTAAGGAAAGGAAAGTGTGTTAAAGCAGGTTAATGATCATTTGACCATTTCTTTCCCCCTTGTAGGCTGGGCTGGACAGTTCCAAGTCTGTCTACCCTGGAAAGCCTAGGTGGTAAGCTGTATTCTTGGTGCTGTGTCTGGGGTATGCATCTTTTCATCTCCCATTCCCCTGCCCATTCTACCCATTGCAATAAAAGCACTTGGGGAAGAGGGGCAAGACTTAGCAATGGTGGCATAAGTTCTGCTTACCTCCTTCATGAAAAAAAAAAGGCATAGGTATTTTCTCTTTCCCGCAGTGACTTCTCCAAAAGCTGGTGAGAGGTAAAACCAAATGTTAGAAAACAGTCCCAGAGACAACACATACAGTCACAGAGCTTTTATGATTATTTTTCTCTTAACAGAATAGATCTCAGGGCACCTGGGTGGCTCAGTTGATTAAGTAGCTGCCTTTGGCTCAAGTCATGATCCCAGAGTCCTAGAATAGAGGCCGAAGTCATTGTCATCATCATCAGGCTCCCTGCTCAAGGCCTCAAGGACTCTGCCTTCCGTCTCTGCCTCCTCCCCCTGCCTGTGCTCTGTCTCTGTCTCTTGCTCTCTCTCAAATCAATAAATAAAATCTTAAAGAAAGAAAAAAAGATCTCAGGATTTCTACCATACAAAATGGAGATGAGCTTTAGCTATACATGTTGTCAGTTTATTCCTCTTTAGCTCTAGTTAAAGTACTCCTGATTGCTGTCTTCTTGACCTTTTCAATCATTTCTTCCTAGTTTGTCCTTTACCCAATGAGATTGAATGCTTGCTGGCATACTTTAAGTGGTTCAATACCCACAGATCCTCTCTCGAGTTAGGTGAGACACTGGCCATCTTTTTGAGTGCTAACGCAATTTAGGATCTCTCTCTCTCTCTCTCTCTCTCTCTCTTTTACCTCTCCTGAAGAGCTAGCATCTTCCCCCACCCCCACATACACCCATAGTTCTGAAAACCTCTCTGTATCAGTTACCTATTGGTCTCATTTGATCTCACTCATGAGGCTGTAGGGAGCTGCAACTGTAATTGAGTCTGTATTGAAGACAGACTCCCCCACATATTTGGGGGTCTCAGCTAAGATGGCTGGAATGGCCAGCACACTTGAGCCTCTCTCTCTACCTGTTCTTTTATCCCAGGCTTCTTCACAGCATGATAGTCCTAGGGTTCCAGGAAAGTGAGGATAGAAGCTTCCAGATGTCCTTGAGGCCAGGCTGGAAAGTTCTGCATTATTTCTGTAGCATTCTGTTAGCTGAAATAGGTCACAGAGTTACCCCTAAGGCAAAGGAGGGCAAAATGGCCCCCACCAACCCATGAAAGGAGCTGCAAATAATCTGTGGCCAGATTTACCCTACCGCTCTCCCTTACTCTCTATTTTCTTCAGTTGAAAATGATGAGCTTACTTTCTCCATATCCTGAACTACTGTCTCACCTGGAAATCCCCTGGACCTCAGCTTCTACATTTTCCTTTGGTTCTGGGTCCTAAGGTTGATTAGCAACAATAATTCTTTTAATTTGCAGCTTCTGCCAAAACACCAGTTTCCCCCTTTTTAAGCATAAGTATGACCCATGCAATATTTGGGACGTACTTATACTAAAAACAAAACCACAATGCCTCTCCTCAGTTGCATATCCCAGGAGCATGAGTGATGAGGCATGAGATGACATGAGTCTAAAACCATAGATTTAAAAAAAAAATAAAAAAATAAAACCATAGATTCTTCATCTCCCCGCTACTCTTTCCATTGCCCTAAATAATAGTGCCTCTACAAGCTTGCAGTTTCTAACAGCCCCCCCCCCCCATGGACTGGTGCACCCATACTTTGCCTGGCATGAAATCAAGCTGGTTTGTTAGTCTCTTAGTGCTGTAACCAAAGCCTGATGTTCCAATGCTAAACTCATTTCTCTTCCATCGCCAGCATCTCTGGCAAAGGTGAATCACACAATACAGCTCTCTATCAAAACCAAGGACACAAAGCAATCTGTTAATTTGGGGCGAGGAGGATGTTTATTTTTCCAGCTTTCTGTGGGGATTAGATTTTATAAATTAGTTACTGTCATATTTACGATAATGAGAGAAACACTCACCTCTGCTTCCCTCACAGGCATGTAGTTCCCATGGTCACGGGAGGCATCTGATTCCCGGCCCCCCTCATCAGAATCTCTCATACCTGAGGAGAGACTGGAGTTATGAGGCACGCTCCATCTTTCTGTTTGAAAATAAAATCTTATTATGCTATCCAGTCCAAGAATCACTGCAGTTCTGAGGGATGGCAATTTTTAACCTTTCAGCACTATAGTCAAATAATGGAAACTGAATTGCAGTTGATGTTTTTATTGAAATTAGCATTTATCAACCTGATAGGCCCTGCCAATTTTAGCCTTAACGTAGACCTCACTATTCCAACATATTTAGGTATATGCAGGTAAGTCTTTTGACGTAGCCAGCCTAATAAGTCAGCAGCTTCCCCAAGAGCTAAGTGCATCTGCTTACCTGTTTTTATTATTGTTGTTTGTTTTGACATCTTTAGTCGCTGATAACAATTTCTATTAGCCTGTGCATGTTGAGATTGTAAACTACTTTTGTAAAAAAAAAAAAAATTGTCTCTTTTAAATTATAGGAACCTCTGTAAATTATAGTGTTTTTGAAGGCAGGGACAAGCACATGGGAAACATGACCCTTTCTCTGCTCTGTTGCAATCCTTTTAATGTAACCCCTGCTCAGTGAAATCATCTCTCCTAATTTCACGTGATGGAATCCCCTTGGTCTGACAAGGAAAATAGCCTTTTCCAAGAGGCCTCAATGAGGCTGGGAGTCAGGATGTACATCAGACCGTGGCGACATATTTATAAACCAGCATCAGATTTGTGGTCAACATGTCTGATCAACATGAATTCATGGAAATGGAAAAATATTAAAATTTTACACTGTGCCAGAGATGGAGATGGACATTCCTTCCAATTTCGAATGCTGCAAATCTTTTGAAGTTTTAGTTTATTTATTTATTTTTAATTTGGTTTAAGTCTTTCCTGGGGCTTCATATGATATAAATCGTAAAACTTGTTCATAGACCTGACTGTAAAGATGCCGTCCTGACCAGGGTTCCCCAGAAATTGGTGGGCTCTCTCCAAGGTGCCTGAGAGGGAGCTGGCTTGTTTGCTTCTCGCATCCTTGCTCAGGTGGGAGCCTCTCTCTCCTCTGCTTGGCCTCTCTCCTCACTGGTTGTTTATGGTGAGCAGTGGTCCACAGTCAGGAGGGCAACCCCCCTACCCTCCCTACCCCCAACAGGAGCCTGAGACATTACTTGTTCTCCCAGACTCCACATTCAGCAATGCATTTCTCTTCTAAGCACTCTTTGAAAGCCAGGCTGGGGGGCGAAGGGCAGGGGTATGGGGTACACTCTGAAAAGCCACAGGAGGCTTGCATTTTTTTTCTGTCCCACATCTTCTTTGGGACTTTCTCTCAAACATACAACCTGCTGTTTTCCTTTATGCAAAGCTGGAATTGGGGGCATTTGGAGGGTTGCAGGGAGAATGGAGGGGGAAGAGAGCTAAAATTCCATGGGGACACGGTGGAGAGGGAAGGACGCCGAGGGGTCCCAGCCAGGGTCCCCCAGCGGTTCCTGCTTTTCAGCTCCTTTCAACCATATATTCTACTCACTCCCTCCTCCCTCCTCATACCCCTCCGAGAGGCACTTTTGTGTTGTTTTAGTCTTTTACCACCCCGCACATTTTGCTCCTTTGTTTTTATTCTCCTCACTCCCACCCCTTTGCCCCCCTACCGTGGGTCCCGATAGAAATCTCACTCATGCATTTCCTTTTTGATTTCAATGGCTTATTTTGCCTTCTCTCTTTTTCTGTCTCTAGTCTTTCTTTTTTTTTACCCCCCTTTTTTCTGCCTCTGGTCCCCGAGAGAAACGACCACCATCCCGCTGGGACAGGATGACGGTGCTGTTAGAGTTCCCAGAGCCAACTCTCCCCACATCTGTGCAGCTTTTGTCCTGAAGCAGAGGAGGATTTGGAATGGTCTGCTGGCAGCGTCAGGGAGACTAATGGGAAATGAGGTCTGGGGAGAGAGAGGCCATGGAGAGGTGGAAGGAATAGCAAAGGGGATTTGGATGCCTTGGTGTGGGAAGCAAACTACAGGATGCACGTGACAAAAGACACATCATATATAATGCAAGGACAAAATCGATGATAGGGTTGTGCTCACAAGAGGCTGGGATGTCCAGTGGAAGAGCCAGTGGAATGAGCACCGAGCCGCAAACTTCCAGTTTGGAAAGCTTGACTACTTGGCCACAGTTTCTCAAGTGGGGAGATTTGTGAAGTTTGCTTCCTTTCACACTCCCTGGCTTTCACCTCTATTCTGAGGTGTGAACCCTCTTCAAACATTTTCCCCCCTATTTTTCAGGCCATTTTCTATGTAGCAGTCTCTTGAATCCATGTAACATTTATGGATCTTTCTCTGAGAAAAGTTATGATACTGGCTAGGGTCCACACTGACTTTTAAATGTCTTCATTCATTCATTAAAGAAATGAATTCTGTCCCATGAACTTTTGAGAAAAAATATTATAGTAATAGCCACTGCTGACTAAATGCTTTGTATGTATTAATGTGTTTAATTCATAAAACAGCCCTACATACGTGAGTTCTCTTATCTCCATCTGAGAGGTGGTGACAGCTGAAGCATAGTGAAGTTAGGTTCCTTGCCAAGACACATACGTAGTATATGATCTCTGCCCTCCATATTTCTAAAACCCCAGTAAGGGCAGTGAAACATGGATAAAGAGCCACAGTGCAGGATCATTCAATATAAGTGTTGTCTGCAGGGTTCCAGGGACAACTGGTGCAGAGCTATGGAGGGGCAGCGATGGCTCATCTGCCCCCGAAAGTTTCATGGACAAACATGAACACACGTGTGCCTTCAATTGGGATTTAATAGTTGTTTTCCGGTGCAGGTCACTTGTAAGATTGGGTGTGGACATTGTAGTAAACTCTAGGAGGGACAGAGCACCGAGACTTCCTTTTATATTCAGGGAATTATTGTGAGTTCACTGCTAACATGTTCATAGTATTCCTTCGACTTCCCCAGGGCAGATGGCATGATCTCCACAATCAGACCATATGTATACCTAACATACACAGTAAGCCCTAGGTCCAAATGTTCACCATTGACATAAATTGAAAGAATTCCATCATCTTTTCCTTCTTGTGTCTCTTATCAGTGCTCTCTCTTATCAGTGACACTCAAATTAACTTTCCAAAAGTCATAGATGCCATTTTTAAAAGTACTTTTTCTTTTGAACAGAATTTTTGAGGTCTGTGTAGATGATTTTTTGTTTCTCTGGCCATGTCCCCTTCTCTGAATCTTACACCAATGCTGCTAACCTGTGCAGGGCATCACTCACCAGTACAATATAGGACCCAAGGGGCTCCCAGCAGGTCATTGGAAGCACACACAGGGAGGGAAACTCCAGCCTGTTCAGAGGCTGCCCCTGCCCCACTGGCCTCTGCTTATTTCCTCCTCTGCACCCCCCTTCTTGCTAGCATTATGCAAACACAGTTATTTTAAAGCAGGTTAAAACATTATTAGAAAATGTAGCCGTACTATTAAAAATAGCTCCCTACTCCCGCCTCTCATCAGTTTGCTGCCTCCCTTCGCTCTTTGGCGATTTGCCTGACGCTGTTCAAAATGTTCTGCTCCTTTGTGATTATTATGTATTGATGGGAAGAGGAGGAAAGTTTGGGTTAATTAAGTCCATCATTCCGGGGCCCATTCCATTCCTGAAACCTGTAATTGGAGTTTCGTTAGATTTTAATTAAGAGCAAAAGTATCTCATTTTAGGAGCAGCACCTCTCCCTCTCACCTCTGCCAGCTGCCAAGGATGAAAAGGAGAGAAGGGGGATGTGATAAGCAGCTATAGGCATGCCTGACTCATATGCTGGATAATCAGCTCTGCAATTATCCTGGGTTGGCTGCATTTATGGTGATTCTTTAAGAAATTCAAGGAGCAGGGTCCCTTCTTTTCCTTGTCCTCGCTTTCAGAGTGTCCAACAATTGCCATTTTAGCTCAGATTTAGCTGGTTCCACAGCCTCTCACTTACGTGGTAGTGTGGCCTCTGGAGTCAATGGGCCAAGGGAGAAAGGACGTGAGGCTTCTGGTGCCTGAATAGGCATGCACTTAGCAGTGAATGGTGGGAACAGAGCTCCTGCCCATGGGGCTGGGTTGCTCCTATTCATGGAATTCCTTTCCAGATGAATGGCTCCAAAGGTTCTCTGAAGGTGGCAGGCACTCTCTGTGAGGACCCTAGGACCCTGTAAGCCTTCTTATTCCTGACCTTGTGGAGAATGCCCTGCTAGTGGTTGAGGGGGTCTGGAGTTACTGGTTCTCAGGACATTGAATTTGAGTCAACAAGTGGCTTCAGAAGTAAATGGAGGTAAATGCAGATCCTGGTATATGTCCTTCCTCCACAGATGCTTCACATCTCCACTTAGTGTAACCTGCTGGATTATGTCAGAAAGTAGGACACTTCATATCTAGACTTCAGACATTGCCTGTATCTTGCCAGCTCCCATTTTAAGCACATAACTTATATTAGTTTGTGAAATCTCACAACAATTCTGTGAGAGAGATATCAGTCTTTTGTTATGAATGTGGCTGAGAGATTAGGAACTGAGAGATTAAATGAACTTGCCCGAGATGCAGTAAGTGGCAGGTAGAGTCAGAATTTTGAAGCAAGCAGGTTCGTCTCTAGACCCCATCACTGCACTATACTGCCTTGCACTTCCCTGGGTGTGTGTGGTGGGAATTATTGTTCCTGTTTCCTCAGAACGCCAAGACTGAGGAACAAAAATAAATGAATGAAGTCTTTGTTGAATCTTTCATGTAGGATAGTGCTAGCAAAATAATAAATGAAAAATAATAAATATTCTTACATGGCAGGGATTTAGAATAATTCATTTAGGAAGACAAGTTATATGACTGAAAAGCAAATACATAGTACAAGAGTGGAGCCAAGTCAATGTTACAGGAGTTCAAAGATAGATTCTTTCTGTCAAAGCGGGTCTTTTCAGAAGACCTTGTCACAGACTGGGCTTTATGGAATGAGTAAGATTTAGGTATGTGGCTAGAAAAGGGAAGGCTGTTCTGGATTGGGAGAGTGGTGGGAACAAGCTCTGTGAGCTGGGAGGGGCTGAGAGAGGGGGATGATGGCACAGTTATCAGTTTAGGTAATGTGAAAAAAATGGAACCTGGAACAATTGAGAAAGGGTAGTTCCAGGTGAAAGTCTGCCAACTTTCATGTTTAAATACTTGGGAGCAAGCAGTCAATGTGTTGAATTAGAAACCTAGAAATCTGAATGATAAGAGAACTTTTCATTTTTCTTAGTAACTGTTTCTGCATGCTAATTATGCCCTAGGCAGAGACCAATTAGGAAGCCTATTTATCAAACAGGACAAAGCGAAGAGGTGAGTAGGGCAGGGGGTACAAAGGAAGATTCACAGGACCTACGTGGCTGTAGATGTGAAAGAGGAGGCAGCTCTTGGATGACCATGAGGATTGTGGAAGTCCTTCTTGGCCTGTGACTTTCATGGTCAGGGAGTTCTAACCTCTTCCCTTCCTTTTATGTAATAAGCAATCATATAAGCAAATTTTCAATGATAATGATATTCAACAATATAGCGACCAGATCAACAGGATTATATTTCTAAAGACTAAAATGCTCAATACATAGAACTGTGTTTGGTACATCTAAGCACATTTATTCATTAATTCAACGAAACATTTAAGCATCTGCTTGGTACCAGGCTCTATGCCAGGTACCAAGGAAGGACGGAGTGGTGGACAAGGCATAGGCCACAGCTTCAAGGGGTTTACTAGAATCTAGTTGTGGAGAGAGACTAGTGGTTTTATTATGGTGTAAATCTCATGATTGTTAAAATGATTACCTATTCCCACCTATCTGGGACAGTCTCAATTTGGATGATAAATTATATTACCTTCACAATTTTAGGACATAGGGTTAGGGCACAAAGTGAGGGGCACATAGACGGAACATTTGATGCAGTATTTGGAGGGAGGGTTGTGGAGGGCTTTATGGAAAATATGTCTCAGCTGATACCTGCAGACCAATTAGAGTATAGGAGGGTTGGGGAGGGAAGCAGTGGTGCAGAAGGTGGAAAGGTGATCATTTCCAAGGATTGTTTGCAGATTGAATTAATTAATTGGTGATCAAATAGAATGTTGTCAGTGCAAAAACTCACCAAACATGTCACTTCCTGAGGAAGCATCTATAATCTTTTGGTGTGTATGCATGACATTCCTTCCAGATCTTAGAAGGGAAATTTTATGAAAAATGTAATTTTTCTCTGTTTCTAAAATACAGATATTAGACGGAATGATATCTGTGGTACCTTGTAGCTTTAAAATTATACTATATAAAACCCCATCTCAACCTGCCACTGAGGAGTTATAAACAATCCTTAAAGCCTACTGAAGTGTCCCCTTTCTCCAAGGTAACCACTTAGCTATTTATCACTTATTCTATTCCAGTTAATTTTATTTCTTCTACTTGATTGAAGGTTGCTTTAAAGGTATGGGCTATATCATTCCACACATATGGGCTGGTGGTGGTTGGTGAGTGGGGGGCAGAGAAATGCTTTCTTTTCCCTATCACCAAATGACTCTTTTTTCAGCTTTCCAAGGTATTTTAATTCTGTGACTATAATTTTTTGTTAAATGGTTAGTTTTTGAACTTATTTTTGATGGGCATCTTGCTTTCCCCTTATTTAGGACCTTCTGAGTTATTGGATATGGCAGACAGTGAAACGTGAGTATTGCCTCTCGTCACATAGTCTAGATTATTTTCTTTAGTACATATCTAGGAGAAGAATGTAGTCTATAGAGCATGCAATAGATAATTTAAATGTCAGTGATAAGAACTTCACTTTCAATTGTATTTACAACTGTGCAGGGCTAATCTTCTAAATCAAAAATTACACAATAAAAATTAATGACAGGAATCATAATGATTACATGCACAGCCATTGCTCTTCATCATTTAGAGCTTCCTACAGGCAAGGGAGTTCTGCACTGGTGCCTCTTGGACTACTGAAAACTCTAAATAAGTACATTCACCTTTTTTATTTACTCTTTCTCAACTGAGGTTTGTGAGAAAATTAAATCCTAATGCCCTATGGCATCCTTCGTTAGTAATGAAACCCCTCTCCTGGCTCTAGAATGGAGCAAGTTCTATACAAGCACTGGAGAATTAAGAATATAGTCATTCCAATCATTTTTATGTTCTGTGGTCCAGATGAAAGACTCCAGTTCAGAAAGTCCTCCTCTCTGGTGTGGTCCCCAAACTGATAATGTTTGTTTTCAACTTTTCCAATCCTAGGGCAGCCAGATAGCTACTACTCCCCAAGTAGGAACAAAGAAAGGCTAAACATCTAACCCTGAAAGCCCCATAGAAGCACTAAAAAACTTCAAAGAAATTTGAAGAGAGATAAAGGAAGGAGAGCAGCTAAGTAGGTCTGGAGGAGGAAAAGTAGGAATGAATAGAATGGCAGATGAGTGGGAAGGGTATAGTTCTATACTTACGACTTCCTGGACATGGAGGAAACACTCCTTTGTGCCATAGAGTTTGTCCACATACCACATCCTAATGGCAAGGTGAACACTTACCTGAATGGAAATCTCGCCTCCCTATGCTGCCTGTTAGAGGGGTGGAAATAGCTACTCGGCTTTGCTCTCTTCCTACACCGAGAGGCTGGCCTTGGGCCTATGGCCAACATGGGAGAGCTCATGTTCCCAACTCTCCCAGATGTCCTGTATGGCTCCCCACATCCTCCCACCTGCCATTCACATGAAATCAGTAGATAGGGCAGCTTGTGTTGACCTGGTCCTTCGAAGTTGAATCCCCCGAGATACTCTACCAAGGGCACAATGGCGGTCTGCCAAGCATAGTGGGAAGTATCTGAAGGGATGGTGGTTTTCCATCACTGCCCCGTGTATGCTTTATCTGGTTCCCCCATGTTCTGCCCAGATGCATCCACAGAGAAAATTGTTTGACGGTGCTCAGAGGCGTCTATACACATCCGTCTGTTGAATAGTGCCATTCAGTATGACCTAAACCAGAGGTTATGGGTGAAAACAAGTCGCTCAGCCTAGTTAACACTGTGGAGGAAAGAGACTGGAATCAGAAATTATGGTTCGTTGATGACTAACTGAAGGCATGTTTAGACACCCCCTCATCCACCTCCCCAGAATGTGCCCCCCAGCCATGGTCTCAGCTGTGCAAGGAGTGCAAGGAGGCACAGGAGCACAGAGCCTCAGCAGCAGGGATGGGAAGCTATCCTCACCCCCTCCCTGCTGCCTCTACCCCCACCCCCATCTCCAGTCCCTTTATGGGTGGTTTCCCATTTCCTCTTTGATTTAGGGGTGAGACCGCACTGCACAAGGCTGCCTGCCAGCGGAACCGGGCTGTGTGCCAGCTTCTGGTGGATGCGGGAGCATCTCTGAGAAAGACGGACTCCAAGGTAACTTGATGAGTGAGTGCAAACATCCTCCCGCTGGGCAGGATCACCGGCACTGTTGCCTTCACTTGTGCGCATAGCAAAGGCGCCCTTTCTTGCTTATGGAAGTGCCTGGGGCTTTGGAAAAAGGAGGAAAAAATAAAGTGCTTCATTTAGAGAAACTGTAGTTTAAATGTATAAGCACAAAGGGAAGGGTGTGTGCTTGCCTATGGGACTTTATAAAGCTCTGAATGTCCTGGCCTTGGGATTTTGGGGTTGTCTTGCTGAAGGCCAGCAGCCAAGGCCCTGGGACGTGAGGTTCAAAGCCTGAGGAGAGGGGTGAAAGACGTTGCCCTGCTACTGAGAGCCTCTTTGGACTATCTCCTTCAGCTACTTTACCTAGGGTAGCTTAAAAATCTATGATTTATGATGGCCCCATGTACAGGTGCCCAGGTGATTGGCAATCACCGTCAGGATGGTCAGCCCTGACTTCAAGAGGGTTACAATCTTAAATCTGGCGCATTTGTGTTGGCTTTCTATTTTTAAAAATTTCTTCCTATTTATTTTCTTATACTTTTTTCCTAAAATCTAACCCCTGAAGTTAGGGTGGGAATTGCTCTTATCAGTGCAAGAACTGAAACTAAAAGAAAGTTCTATGCCCTGAGACCATAGCTGAGCCCAAATCCAAATCCAGTTCTCTTGACACCCAGCCCAGTGTTGTTTGAGCAGATCCCTTCTAATTTGGTGATGGAATACCCCACTGGATCCAACAGGATGAAGTATGGTAACAAAGTAACCAAGATGTGTTTTTTTCCTATAGTTTGTATAATGTTTTTGCCTTACAGCGGTACCTATGGCATCGTGTGGTTGGTTACCCTGCAGCTAAAGGCATGTAAATCTGGATTTAAAATATGTTAACGTCTTAAGGAGGGGGCAGGGAGGCCAGAAACTGATAGTGGGACATATAAAAATGACCCACTAAAATGCCTTGACCAGAAAAATGCCAACAGGTAGAGAGGTAAGGCGTCAGGAGAAACTCGGTTCAGGAGACCTGAGGTCAAGGTACAACGCAAGTCATTCATTTACTGAGAGCACCAAGGGAAGGGCAGAAAGCTGGAGCTGAGGAGGTGGTGTAGCTGGAGCTGCAGCCCAGGAGAAGGGGGTGGGGGTGGGAAGACAGCGTCTACAGAAGACAGAGCCACAGAGGAGCCTGATGAGCTCTGAGAAACCACCCTGGGTTGACCCTAAAAAAGGAAAGACTGTTGAACTGTAAAAATTGATTGAGAAACACAAACCATGTAGGCGGGAAAGGGGGGGGGGCACGATTTCAGGTAGGGGTTGCCTTTGCTGGGGCCAACCACACAACAGCGTGGCAATTGCCTATTTACACACAAAGGGCTACTCCTACACTCAACTCAGAAAATAAAAAGAAAAGGAGGAGCAACGTGAAAGAGACAAACAAAAGACTAGGCTGGAGACCCGGCTCATGAGCAGATTGCTCTTTTTTATCTTTCGAAGTTTCTAAATCAGATAAATAGGCTGGACATTCCTTGAGATTGCTTCCTTTTTGGTGTTATGTGTGTGCCTGCTTTTTTTCAAAACACAGTTTCATTATATTTATGATTATAAATATAGGGCATTCTTATATAAAAAACTCTAGCAAAAAAAAAAAAAAAACCTCTAGCAATGCAAAGAATATGTAAAAGGATAAAAATCACTAGAAATCTCACACCCTAGACCTATGTACTATTAAAAGTTTAATGATCTCTCTTCACATGTAGGTATACCTGTTTTTCTGCCTCATTTTTTTTTTAAGCCGGTGAAGTCATACTATTCATGCTGTTGTAGAACGCTTGTTTTCACCCAACATTGTGTTCTAGAAGTCTCACCGTATGACATGCTTTATCCTTTTGGGAGATCTGTTCATTTTTTCTATTTTGGAATTTTATGCTAGGTTAAAGCAGAACATGATAATTATAACTGGATCTTTTCATTCATATATATATATATATATATAGGGGATCCCTGGGTGGCGCAGCGGTTTAGCGCCTGCCTTTGGCCCAGGGCACGATCCTGGAGAACCAGGATCGAATCCCACATCGGGCTCCCGGTGCATGGAGCCTGCTTCTCCCTCTGCCTGTGTCTCTGCCTCTCTCTCTCTCTGTGTGGCTATCATAAATAAATAAAAATTAAAAAAAATATATATATATATATATTTTTTTTTTGTGAGAAGTAGTATCTTGACAATTTCTCCTGCTAGAGAACAGTTTCTTTAGTATCAACTCAAGAGCCACCCCAGTCTCCCTCTCTGAATACTTGGAAGCTAGTAATTCCAACCTCATTAATAATATTGAAGACCCGTATAAGTCTATTTATACTGTAAATAAGTTGGAAAAAATATTAAAAGAGCTTTAAGCTAGTGGTTAAATATTAAATCCCAGCTAAGTATGTATAAGTAAAATTTTAGAAAGAATCAAGAGCCCCTGTTACTTTCCTTTCATCCTCTACCCACGTATCTTTGTAGGCTAGTGGAAGCAGGCTTAATTGAGCTTGATGCTCTCCATTGCAGTGACTCAAATGGAAGCTGAGAAGCCTTCGATCATTTTTTGTAATACTTGTGTGCATTTATACTTGGAGCTGTTTCTTTGGTACAATGACCATGCTTCCACCTTTTTTAACTTAATATCACTTTTATTTTTTATTTTTTATTTTTTTATTTTTTAATATCACTTTTTAAAATAGTTTTACCTGTATCTTTATCATAGAACAAAAATTAAAAGTTTCAAGGAGTGTTAAGTAATATCTATATGCATTCAAAAAAATGAAGACCTTCCTTCCTTCTACTACTGAATTCTCTTCATTGACCTTCTTCCAAAAATATCATGTGTGTGTATAAATATACATACAGCCTTATAGCAGGCTGCAAGAAATGATATGATCATTTAAGATGATGTAGAAGAACATTGAATGACATAAAAGTCATATATTTGATATTTGTGATATATTTGATATAGTAAGCAAAAAAGTGTGTTATATAATAGTATGTAAACAGAGTATGTTTTTTTAACTTTTTTTTTTTATTGAGAGAGAGAGCACAAGCAGGGGAGGAGCAGGGGGAGAGGGAGAGAGAGAATCTTAAGCAGACTCCACACTTAGCATGGAGCCTGATGCGGGGATCGATTTCATGACCCTGTGATATGACCTGAGCTGAAATCAAAAGTCAGACTACTTAACTGACTGAGCCATCCAGGTGCCCCAGAGTATAGTTTCATTTTTACAAAAAATAGTTATGTGTAGAACTATAGAAAAAGACAAAATAGCTACTCCGTAGAAGGTTAACAGCAGTTATCTTAGTATAGTGTAGGAATTATTGGCAATTTTTATTTTCTTCCTTATGCTTTTGTGCTTTTCCCTGTTTATTTAGTCAACATCCATCACTTTTATAGTCAGAAATTAAAGCACTTTTTGGAGAGATGAGATGGTTCTGAATTTGGAGAATTTAACTGAAGACTTTGAAATCAGCAAAGAAACATCTTTAGATCATTTACAACCATCTGGTCCTCTCATTTTCTGCTTGCTGCCTCCCAGAGTTTAGGATAATAGGAAGAGTCCAGCATCAGAAGTCCGAATGCCAACTTCCTACTTTTTTGTTCAGTGATTTCTATTCCTCTTCTCCTGGAAAGAATCTGGGTTCAAAACTCACTGTACCACACTGTTTCCTGCTGTGGACTCAGTTACTCTGAACTCCTGTATCCTTGGATCTCAGCCCCACCTGTTAAGTGATTATGTCTTTCTCTTGAACTTACCTAACTCACATGTTTAATGTGACAATAGATTTGAAAGTGTCTTGTGGATTCTAAAACCACAAGCATGGAAAAATCCTTTAGTGAGTAATCTTTAAATACCTCTGTACCTTTTTTTTTTTTTTTTTTAAATCTCATTCCAAGTATTTGTGTCTCCTTCCTTCCCACTGTTACCTATAGGGTAAGACCCCTCAAGACAGAGCACAGCAAGCTGGAGACCCAGATTTGGCTGCTTACCTAGAAAGCTGCCAGAACTATAAGATCATTGGCCATGAGGACCTGGAAACTGCTGTTTGACCCTGGTAGATCACAAAGAGAACCTGCGCAAGTGTATCACCTGTGCCCTCCCGGCGACTGGGCAGCTCCCCTGGAAGAAGCTGATGGAATCCATAAATCTGTCTCTCTCTGCAAGAATCTGATACCATGCCACCAGTTGTTAAGGGCTACCAAGATGTACAACAGAACATGGTAGCCTACTGAGGAAGGGGCAGGATACCTGGAGATTTGTGGAATACCCAATTCCACAAAATTTGATCCTCATTGCTTCCAGCAAGTAGCATGAACTTCTGTGTTCACCTGTATAATTTATTTTCAAGATTCAAAGGATGTTCGTATAAATGGCACCGCTCCCTCCTCCCCCAATGCATTCCTGAGTCCTCTGTACCACACAATTCTACTGTAACTACCCATCATTCAAAAAATATGATCTGCTTTCTTTATGTTCAGTCTTTGAAGATCACAAGACTGTCAGAAAGTCTATGAAAACCCTCTGGATGTCCTGCAGAAACACAACTGTAAAGCTGCTTCCATTTCCAAGACAAAATATACCAAGATGATTAGTGACCTTTTGCATGTTTCCCCTCCCTCCCCAATCCCTTGTCATTATGTAGGAGCTGGGACGTGCCACATGGATGATGTCAATTTGTGCGCTATATATCTGAGGTTTGGTAAGGTGGCATGGGAGGGCATTCAGGGGCCGGCCCTGGCCGCGGGGCTGTTGCTGATAGCCATGAAAGACTGGTTCAGCTTGGGCTGTTTGCACAGCCCCATACTGCCTACGTGTAGCCATCTTTGCCTTTTGCTGCAATAGAGACGAGCAAAGGGTTCAACAAAGGCCCACGGCCAGTTTGCGGAACCACTGGATTTTAAGTGCAGTTGAAGTTGCTGAGCAGAAAACCATGTGTGGGGACTGCGATTACAGGAAATGGAGCACTGTGACAGCCTCTACTTCTAGACTTTCTTGAGTGATAATAGAAAGCAGGCTAATTGACTTGAAATAAAACAGCCAATGCAAAAGTAGCAGCATCTGTCAAAATAACTCACTTACGCAAGAAAACAGTCACTGGCATGTTGCACAGAAACTAATAAGTATAGACTGTTGGGTTACTGTGGTGAGAGGGGGCCCATTTTAGGTTCTCTTTCTAAGTTTTTGGTTCTCATCACCCCAAGTAAGCCTTGTCCCAAGGACAAAGCCTTGTTTTATGAGTTCCACTGCCAGATTTCCAGGATGGCTGGATCTTTCTGATGGATGCCTCATCTTTTACTTGTCAGGTCCCAAGGTCATACCCGATAGCACTATAACCCTATTTCTTATGTACAGGGTAGTCTAACACATTCTTTTCTCTGTTTTCCCCTATCAGAAAATTCTTAGTACAAATTGCTGTGGGAGCCTAGCTAGAAATGTGTCTCTGGCATTGGAATTACAACTTCGAATCTTGCCACAGATCAGTTGGTACCTACAGGTCCCTCTATCAGGGACTCTGTGATAACTACAATAGCAGGAGGAAAAGCCTCCTAACTTTCAGTGAGGAGGTCTACTTGCCTTGGGTATAAAACAGAAATGAAAGTGGATAAAGGGTTGTCTCAGACTAAAACTGATGTCTTCTGAGCTTTCTTCCATTTTGCTCTTAGACACAGGCAAAGTGCTTCCCTAGTGTGTCTGCATGTGAACATATAAATGATCTTTTTTCTACATTTACTTTAAAGGTCCATTGTTGACACATTGCTTATCGGAACCACATTTTGGTCACATATCATTTTGAAAGGACAGATATGAATGCTGTATTAAGTAGGAGAAACTTCTCAGTGGACGAGGATGAAGTATCTCTTTAGTCAATTCAAAATCAAATTGTTAGTGTTATTTCCAGCTGTAGGAGAACAGGTTGGTTATGAGTAATCTATTTCCATATATCAGTCTTAGAAATGGAATTATCTGTTGGGTTTTATGGTGAGGTAAGGAGGACAGCAGTAGATTGTTTCCAGAAGCTGGAAAAAAATATGTTACAGGAGAATTTAATCACTGAGCTTCATCTGGGAGTTTTTCAGTTGGTGGGACTGTCAAAGAGATGTTGTGAGGACAGAAATATAATCCTTAAAACAGACTGGAATCTGGCTTCGAATGGTGCCTTCCATTCCCTAGACTGAGCCAAACAGTTGGCCACACGGTTGGTTACGCAGCTGCCATTTCTGGGATGTAGGACTATTTTCACCAACTACCATCTCATATTTCGTTGTGATGCTTCAAAGCAGCCCAGAGAAAATTTAGGGTATAGATGGCTATGGGCCAATTCAAATAGGTCCAACTGAAGTCACAAGTAAATTCCTGGTATGAAAATTGATAAGATAATGACTACTGTAGGGTTCTGGTACATTTGGAAATCATTCCAAGCCAAAAAAAAAAAGGAAAAAAAAAAAAAAAAGAAAGTTCTACATTATTGATGGGAAACTATGTACAACCAAGGCAAATATCCCTTTGAAGAAGTGAACAACCCTCTGGACTTGGGTTTTCCAAGAAAAGAATATAAAAAATAAGCAGAACAGTTACATATTTAATGGATTCAATATTAAACCTACCTCCTGTAGCATTTTTTTTTTTTTAAATTGATCACTGCATGTAACAATCTTGGGCTTCAGAAAGAGCTGAAGCCATATGCTCCAGGAGTTTCCAGCTCAGCTCAAGTATATAGTATCCCCTTTAATGGGCTATCAGAAAGCGTAGAAGCAAATGATCTGGCCCTGGCCTGTAGACCCATATCCATTTAATTTAAAAGACATAAAACTGTACACTTATAAAAATACAATTTTCTACAAAACTCCTGAGGCGGTATTGGAGAGAGGCTGTCTTAGCTGCCATTCCTCTGTGTTTGGCTCAGAAGAGCCCCTTACATAGCAGTGCTATCTACTCTTGGATTCCATGTGTAGGTTAGGTTGACAGGGAGGGGGGTAAGGAATGGAGAATTATTACAAGACAACATCAACCTTAAAGGTAGTCATTTTTGGAGCCATATATTCCAGTAGTACACATTTAATGAAATAGGAGCCAGTTAAGCTGTGCTATATCACATTCAAGGACTGTTAAAAAAAAGAAGCCAAGAAGGAAATAAACACCATGGCTGCAAATTTCACTTTGAGAGTTCTGGTTACCTCTATGGAGACTATAACCTACAACCAATGCAATTTCTGAAGAAGAGAATTTAGTTGGCAAGTGCACAGCCCTGAAATTCATGACAGCTGATGGAAAGCCCTGCACACCCCATCACTCCCTTTCCTGTCATACTAGCTGGCTTTAGCACTTAGGCAGATGTGTTTGCACCAGGAGATACTCAACAGGTAGTTTGTATTTGGGCCTTGTAACCATTTCTTTGCCTAAAGGATTTCTGAAATTTATTTACCAGACTTCTCACAATATCCATGTTTTATAATATATGGGGCAGCAGTTTTATTTTTTTACATTTTGATTTATTTAAAATATTTAGATTTTTTTAAATTATAAAGGTAGAACATGCTTTTTATAAAAAAGTTCTAATGGTACAGATGGGAATCACAGGCAAGAGGAACAAGGTGTTCCTCTGTGCTAGTGTCCTCCATCCCACTCCCCAGGGATAAACAGTGTTAACACTGATCTACATTGCTGCTTGTATGTTGTGTCAGAAAGATTGTGTGCACACAAGCCCCCACAGACCTATAGAAATCTATTTATTTGGATACATATGTGTACATATCTATATGTGTACATATATATACATATACTATACACATGTTATTACATAGGTTTCCAATAGACAAAACATTTTAGAAGCATGCTAGTCATCTCTCTATGTATAGTTAACACCAACAGGCAAAGACAAGCTAACAGAAATTTTTCATTTATTCTTTGTTGTTTCTGCTGTTGCTAAGCTCAATTCTCTTACTGCAGCCACTCCAATTGCACATGGCATTTGCTATTGCCTGCGTCATAAAATCCATGACCAAGAGGTCTCATAACAGTTCATGTTACCTTACACGAAGCATGAAACCTAGAGCCCAGAGACTTGTCTGTGCTGTTTTTGGATCTCAGATGGAAAGTTTCTTTCTCTGTAATGCTTTATAAGGTTGAATTTGCAGGGTTAACACTCAATACGTTGCCCTAATGATATTTAATGAGGGCAAGCTGCTGCCAGGAAGGTGTAGGAACTGGGATATATGGGCTGGGGGTCTGAGGAGCTCGGCTTCCTTCCAGTAGGTGTAGCTCATGAAATCATTGAAAACAGCATGATCTTTCATTCAGTTCTGCTGTTTAAACATATAATAATAGATCATTGTTGATCATTGTTGAAATGGGAGACTTTTCTAACTAGTTTTTGACATTTATTTGTATACAATAGTTTCTTTTTTTTTTTTTTAATTTTTATTTATTTATGATAGTCACACAGAGAGAGAGAGAGAGAGAGAGGCAGAGACACAGGCAGAGGGAGAAGCAGGCTCCATGCCGGGAGCCCGACGTGGGATTCGATCCCGGGTCTCCAGGATCACGCCCTGGGCCAAAGGCAGGCGCCAAACCGCTGCGCCACCCAGGGATCCCTATTAGTATACAATAGTTTCTACCCAGGTCTCAGTAGAACCTCTCTGAATCCCTCTACTTCCTCATTCTCTGAATTCCATATTCAGCTGATTGCTGCAGTTTTTTTTCTCTGTCTGGCTTCTCAGATGGGCTTTGTCCCATCCCTGTGCTCTGTGTCCTGATCTTCACTCATCTCTAGTCCCTCTAGTTTTCTGACCATGGCCATAGTCTTCCTGGACTTTCTGCCACTACCTTCAGTAATTTTGTCATACGGACACCCAAATTCTTCCTCAGGGATTCTGCTCAAAATGTATCAAAATGCAGTTACCCTCTGGGACAAGTATCCATTTTGTCTGAAGGATGAAGAGATGTCCACTAACTCTGATCACCTAGTTGACTGGACTATACACCTGTTATACCCATCTGTGGATTTTAGGCTGTATCCCCACAGTTTAATGAGAAGCCTAAAAATAGGAATTAAGCAAGGAGTAGTGCCTTTGGAAAAGCCACTCCCTGGACACACAGCACTGACCTGGTCCCCAAAAGAAAACAGGAAAAATAATTCTTAGGCTGTTGAAGCATTGCCGTTTACAGTAGAGATTTGCATATTGAATGGTGTCCTCATGGTAGACAGATTCCAGAGTCTATATATGTACTCAGGCATTCTGCATGCAATCATATGTTCATGAGTCAAGCATACATTTATGTATTTAATCATTTCTATTAAAAATCTATTTATCCCTCACTCTGATGCAGGCAACATGCTAAGGATCTAAGAATGAATGCAAGAACCAAAACTCTTGACTTCATGGAGCTGGCAACCTAAGAGATTCCAATGGGATCAGTTCTGCATGGGAGAAGCACAGTGTAGCAGGGAAGCATGGACTGGGGGATCCATCAGGCCTTTATCGTGCCAGTCACTCTTCAGCCAGCAATGTTTTTGTTCTAAGAAATATGACATGAGAATATGAATATGAAAGAAATGATATTTTGCATTTCCTTTCCCTAAGAGTCTTGGTAATGTTCTTAAAAACATATTTGCAACCAAGACTTTCAGATGAGACAGAAATACTACTAAAATGAGAGCTAAAACTCACGCTATGTCTTCAGGACAAAACTAGAAGCAATAGGCAAAATTTGCAGTGGGTTTTGACTGAATGCAAAGATGAAGTATAAATATTATCCAACAGTGGAGTGGGCACTCCTATGGAATTACATGTGCTTTCAGGCCCTGAGACTGTTTGAACAAAGGCTACCTGACTACCTGGGAGGGATGCTGTGATTAGGAACATTTGTCCGAGAGGCTGGAATCAGATTCTGTGAGTTTTTGAAGTTTATTTTTTTTTTTAATGATAAATGACAAGATTTCATTTTTAAAATTTATTAAGATCTTGATTTTTAATCTTTAAAAAATCCCATTGAGAGGAAAAATCTTGGAGATAATGATTTTTGGTTGCCATTAAAAACAATTTAAACCAGCTAAGCCTGAATTTAAGAGCTAGTGCAAAGAAAACATACTGAGAGGTCTAACTTACTCCAAAATGCTGCTTGAAGCATCATGGATTTTGATGAATGTTCCTTAGGCATTCTTAAGTCACATTAGAAATTGGTTTTACTGTTCATCCAACAACAACAAAAAAAGTGCTGTGATTTGATATTCTTACAATTAAATGGACTACAACCACAGAAGAAAATTTTGCCCAAAAGATATTTAGGAGCCAAGTAAATGTATGCAAAAGACAATCATGGAAAATGCCTTTGCTTCTGCTGCAGGCATGATAACTACTAGGGAGGGCTCACCCATGATGATAAGTGATGATTCTGAACATTTTCCCAAGTTTTCATATTTGAGCCAAATGGCATCTGAAAGGGATCCCTTCATGGCGGGAACAACCTAAACTCTCTTGTTTCTCAATCTTTTAATGAAATGCATATAGCTTTCAAAAGAAAATAGTTTAAACAACTCAAATCTATACTGCTTACTGTTATTGATACTGTCTACTGCAATTTCAGTATTTTAAGAAAAATTTAGTGTTTTAGCATTTCGGTGCAGTTGTGACACCTTTGAGCTTCAGTACAAACCCATGAGGTGGATAATGCAGGTAATCCATTTTAGGTGATAAAACCAAATCTCAACACAGTGAATTCACCTTGCACGGATGCATATAGTAAGTGGTAAAACTGCAGTCAGAACTAGGATCTCTAGATATTACAGGCTAACACATCCACAGTAGATGTTTGCTACATCCAGTAATTTCCCACCACTGCCTGCGATGCTGTTTCACGTCATTCAGATTTCCATTCTCCAAATTGAGAAGGTGCCTCCTTGAAAAGATAATGATTTAGTATCCCATAGCAAGAATTGAGTAGAACTGAGGGAAAATATGGAGTTACAAAGTCAGAGTTTTTGCTACCAGAGGCTTATCGGTTGGGCAAATTTCAAGGAATAAAAGATCAAATGTTTTGGTGCCAAGGTGGATTTCACGAGAAGAAGTGAACACTGAGGACGACTTCCTGGTTTCTCTGTGGTTCTCAACATTTAAAAATGTTAGTACTATCTTCTTTCCTTGGATGTCACTATTGGAATGAGATTTTAGAATTCTGTGTCCCGGAAAATGTTGACGATGGCTTGCCATTCAAGACTCCCTTGTTTTAAGTGGGTGGGCATGCAAAGCTGCATCTGTCATACAGTCACATAGGTAGAGGCCTCGTAGACCCACAGGAAGTCCTGCTGACCTTGAAATGGGAAGAATAAACAGACCTGAGGGATTCTTCACTTCCGGATCTCATATTTTACAAAAAGGCACCTGGATGGGCAGATCAGTGACTATGTAGAAGAAGGATATTTGATCTGGAAAGAGGACAAAGTTAGATTAGGAACAGGAATGTTTGGAGGAGCCGGGTAAAGTAGAATGGTGAGATTCAAATTCCATACAGCAGATAATTTGTAGAATAAAGCAAGGACAGAAGAGTTCAGAACTGACATGAAAAGGATGGGGCATTATTACTTCTAGAAGGATTTCTCTTTTTCCGGAAAAATGGGTGGGGCTTTCTAAAAAGCAAAGTGACTTACTGCAGCTAGGATTTCTTTTAGTATTTAAGCAAAAATTGAACAACCAAATGAGGGAACAGGAAAAAGCTTTAGTCTAAGCTCCCTCCTTAATCGTGAGGGAGCTTAGACTAAAAGACTTCTGTGATATTTTCTAGTTTTAGATGTCAATGATTTCAGACTCAAGGAGAACTCATTTAGAGTCCCTGGCTTCTCTAGGTTCCTGCCACGTAGATGGCAATTAAAGCTATTTTGTGGAAACACCAGTCATTGTAAATATATCCCAGATCATTGAGAAGCAAGTATTTCATGACCTTCTAAAACAATTTTCTTTGTTTATATACACACCTGCAAATGTGTACATGCACGCACACCACCCCCCCCCACACACACACACTCTGTCTGTTGCTAGCTGTTTCCCAAATCTCCTAAGATATATGTTTCTACTAAGGCAGAACAGTCACAGGTTCAGTAACTTTAAAAAAAGGATCTAGTATTCATTTTCCTACTCTCTACCCATTTGTTGTTTGGGGTGTGTGGTTGTGGCTGGGGCTTGGAAGGGGCAGATCTCTTTTCTGGTAAAGAGGCAAAAAGGCCATTTTTGTAGCTTGTTGCCATTAAGTAGGACTTAGTCTTGTGTCACTAGACTGAAATGTTGCTATAATGTTTGTAGACTATAGGTTTTTTTAAAACCCATTTTTAAAATCTTATAAGATTTTTAGAGAGAGAGAGCATGTGTGCCCAAGTTGGAGGAGGGGGAGAGGGAGAGAATGTTTCAAGCAGATTCCCTGCTGAGCAAGGAGCCCATTGTGGGGCTCTGTCCCACAGCCTATGAGATCATGACCCCAGTTGAAACCAAGAGTCCCACGCTTAACTGACTGAGCCACCAGGTGTTCTGTGGACTATAGTTTTAATTGCTTATCCTCCCTTATTTCCATATTAGGCCTGGTTCCTAGATTTCAGGTTGGCTCAATGGAAGGCACTGTTGAGATAGTCTTTAAAAATGAACTCTTATCTGGAATCTTGCTCAGAAAATGCTCCCACTCCACCTTCTCCCCCACCTCACCGTTACCCTTGCCTTGGGAAGGTAAAGGAAGAGCAGGGATATGATAAAGGAAAAAAGATTTGCAGGAGTAGAGCAATAATAAGGCTCAGTCTTTACACAAATTGCCATGGCAACCCACAAATAAATAATATATACACTCAGCAAACTTTGATCCTCATGAAAAGCAAATTCAGAAGATGTATAAAAAGATTGAACTTATTCAGTGGCTTCAAGGACTATCATGAAATTTTCAATCTATGTAGCTTAGAAAAATTATGTGTGGAATTTAGGGGAAGAGAGGGTTCCTGTAATAGAACTTTCTGATAGAGCTTTCCTCAGGACTGGGTTGTTTGTTAAAGGAGTTTCTCTAAGTGCTCATAGGAGGTTAGACCTGTCCACAGATTTGTGATGGTCTATGGTAAAATTTGAGAGAAATAAGGACAACTTAGGGTTTTTTTTTTCATAAGTCTAAATATATACAATCCTTAAAAATTCAAAGGCTAACTTTTTTATTTTGGGGTTTACACATAACCTTCTTAAAATTATAGAATAGGAAATGTTTACAAATTGTCTTTACTTGTAAAAATAAACCAATGACAGCTCCAAACTGGTTTACCTTATATTTTGTTTGAAATTTATAGGTAACTCTGTGAGATATGTTGGCGAGATTTATCACTTTTAAGATACTATCTAGCTTTGATACTTACTGCACCTCGTATAATGAATCCAAATGGTTCCTGACCATTGGGTTTTTGGGTTTTATTAACACTACAATTTTTCATTGGCTGTCCTCAATTCCTTATTGGTTGGACTGAGGCTCTGACCACATGCATAATTTCCAACACGACTAGAACTCAGATTGATGCTAACATCCTGATTGTGGGCTGGGAAGCGTGGGCTTCTTGCTATCCTGGGAAATGAGATTCAGAACTTTCATAGACATAATATTCTAGCAAAATAGAATATTTTGCAAAACACATCTTTGAAAGGGTAGAGTTTGAATTAGTCTCAGTAAAGGTTAGGTAGTCTGTTTTTTAGGTTACTATTTATGTTTTACCAATGATTAAGTGACAACCATGAATCTGAATATAATACGGATCCTAGCTGATCAAAAGAGGGGAAAACCATTCCTGTTAAGAGTTAAAGGAACAGAGGACAATCTCGGTTCCTTACGAATGAATATATTTTGTTTAATTTGATTTCTGAGTGTGAAAAGATTCTTGGGCATCCAGAGAACCCTTGGCTGGGGGTAGTTCACTCTCAGAGGCTACATCTGTATGAAGAGTTGCAGCCACATTATAAAGGGCTCTTTCATGATTTCTGATTATGCCCTAGCACATCCCAGAGCCATGATTTTGCAAAGCTGCCAGCTGGCAGGTGGAATCCCCCCCACCCCAAAAAAAAAAAAAAAAAAAAAAGAAAGTAGCAGCTGTGGCAGTAGATTGATGAAGTTTTATTTCCAGGTGAAGTGGGATCCAGATAATACAAAATGGAGGGGGGGGGGGTGGGAAGGGTGGGGAGGGGAAGGGAAGAATGGATTTTTTTGTAACAAAGTCATAAAGTATTTTTCCCTAATTTTCTTGCATTTCCTATTTATATAAAGTATCTTGATCACTGTGTTGCTCTACAGAGATTTTCAACAGAATTTCATTTGGGAGACTGAACTAATCTCTGAAAACGAAATTGACTAGTTACAGTTACTTTTTGGACACTTTTTCTGTATTGTGAATTGTGTGGCAATGTACAGAATAAAAATTAAGAAACATAACTAGTTTCTTTTCTTCTGTTACTAGCTGCTAGGTGTAGTCGGTGGGAGCACTGGCCGTAACGGTAGTTAAGTTAGAGTTTCGGTATCATGAGCTAAGCAAAGATTGGCTGTTAGACAAGGCAGAAAGGGATCCCTGACAAGGAAGAAGGTATAAAAAATAAAAAAGATTTCTTCTTTCAAGATGGACTAATAGGGTACTTGGTGGCTCAGCCGGTTAAGTGTCTGCCTTCAGCTGCTTCCCCCTCTCCCTCTGCCCTTCGCCCTGCTTGTGCTCTCTTGTGTGCTCTCTCTCACTCTCTCAAATAAATAAATCAAATCTTAAAAAATAAAATAAAAGATGGACTAATAGAGGCCACATTTACCCTTCCACCTGAGTAAAGAACATCTGTATATAAAACAGTGATTGTTAGGACACCGGGCGTGAGTCGAAGAAAGACAGTGATCCCTAAGAGATGGCAGTTAGCTGCATGATTGTGCCATTTTACAGACTTCAACGTTTCCAGACAGTGGCTCAGAGCCTGGCAGATTTCCTGAGTTGGGGAGACCGAGGCAACCAGTGCTTACAGAGCGGAATATCAGGAAACTACACGGAGCCCCACAAATCTGCAGAGACCCCCCTGCCACACACACACCCCCTTAGTTATTCAGGAAAACACTTGGGCGTGTGTGTGTGTGTGTGTGTGTGTGTGTGTGTGAAGCTTGCCCAGACTTTGAAGAACTGTCCCAAATACTTAGAAGGAACAACAACCAGTACTCTCACATGGCTGGGAATGATGCCCTTTGCCACCAGCCATGCCCACCCCTTCCATCTACTCAGCTACAGCTTTTATTTTTTTTTTTTTTTAATTTTTTTTTAATTTTTATTTATTTATGATAGTCACAGAGAGAGAGAGAGAGGCAGAGACACAGGCAGAGGGAGAAGCAGGCTCCATGCACCGGGAGCCTGACGTGGGATTCGATCCCGGGTCTCCAGGATCGCGCCCTGGGCCAAAGGCAGGCGCTAAACCACTGCGCCACCCAGGGATCCCTACAGCTTTTATTTCTTAACAAAATGTCACACATCTCCACTCCGGCCACAGTGGCAATCGCTATGATGGTTTTGTATGAAGCGTAACACATCCTCATCTCTTGTCCCTCTACTTCTCAACTTCTATAACTATATTCCCTGTCACAAATGTGCATTTTACTTTTTTTAAGTTTTTTGTTAATTCCAGTATAGTTAACATACAGGATTATATTTGTTTCAAGTCTACAATATAATGATTCAACAATTCTGTACATCACTGGGTGCTCATCACATTAAGTGTACTCTGAATCCTCTTCACTTCTTTGCCCCAACCCACCTCCCCTCTGGTAAACCACCCATTTGTTCTCTGTAGTTAAGAATCTGTTCCTTGGTTCCTCTCCTTTTATTCCCCCTTCATTTTGTTTCTTATATCCCACATATGTGTGGAGTCATGGTGTGACTGGCTTATTTTGCATGGTCTTATACTCTCTACCTCCACCCATGTTGTTTCAAAAGGCAACATTTCATTCTTTTTTTTTATGCCTGAGTAATATTTCTCACAAACACACACATACACACACACACAACCTCTTCCTTATCCATTAATCTATTGATGGACACTTGCTCTGTTTCCATAGTTTGGCTATTGTAAATAATACTTCAATAAACATAGAGATACATATATCCTTTGAAATTATTATTATTTGTTTTATTTTTGGGGTAAATACCCAGTAGTGCAATTACTGGATTGTAAGGTAGTTCTACTCTTAATTTTTTGAAAAAGATTTTTTTTTTATTTATTCATGAGAGACACAGAGAGAGAGAGAGGCAGAGACACAGGCAGAAGGAGAAGCAGGCTCCATGCAGGGAGCCCGATGTGTGACTCGATCCTAGGTCTCCAGGATCACACCCTGGCTGAAGGTGGCACTAAACCACTGAGCTACCTAGACTTCCCTATTCTTAATTTTTTGAGGAACCTCCATACTGTTTTCCACAGTGGCTGCACCAGTTTGCATTCCCACCAACAGTACACAAGTGTTCCTTTTCCTCCACATTCTCACCAACACTTGTTGTTTATTGTGTTTTTTTTTCTTTTAGCCATTCTGACAGGTGTGAAGTTTTACCTCATTATACTTTTGATTTGCATTTCCCTGATAATGAGTGATGCTGACCATCTTTTCACGCATCTTTTGGCACTCTGTATATCTTCTTTGGATGAACGTCTATTCATGCCTTTGGCCCATTTTCAATTGGGTAACTTTTTGGGGAGTGTTGACTTATTTAAGTTCTTTATATATTTTGGATACTAACTCTTTATAAGATATGTCATTTGCAAAAATCTCCCATTTATAGGTTGTCTTTTAGTTTTATTGATTATTTCCTTCACTGTACAGAACTCTGTTTTGATATAGTCTACAGATGTGCATTTTACATTCTGTTTCATACCAATGTTAAAAGTTCTACATATTATCAGTTTTTTTAGTTCTAAGGTTTCAAAGTTAAGAACACATACATTCATTAGCATGGCATGTTAATGTGTACCTCAGAGGCAAATAGTAAGCTACAGTTACATTTTTTTTCTGAAGCTTTTCAAGGCCACCCAAATGCCAAGGAAAGACAATGTTCTGTCATTCAGATCAAATCATTTTTCTTACCACTTCTTTTTAGATTGCTCTGCTTCATATTTAGACCTTTTGATACTGTTTTTTTTTTTCTTTCTCTTGGTGTTGGTTGTTGAAAGATACAACACACACACACACACACAGATTTTTTCTTTTTTTTTTTTTTTCTTTTTTAGATTTTTTCATTATGTCTCTAGGATCATTGATCTCCTGTGTCATTCTGGAATCCATTTCATTCTTTTTTCTGAAGGCACCTCAGAGCCCAGTGGCTTCCTGTTCTAATTTTGATGAGCTTTTTCCTCGTAATGCTGTACAACTATCACCTTAGGCTTTTCTTCTTTGGATTTCCACATTTGTCTTATCACTTTTAACTCATGTGTTTCTTAGTTTCTTGATTTGCTGGAGTATAGTCACAAATTACTTAAAACTAAACACTAGGGAAATAAATTCTCTGAGTTCTTGCAAGTCTTAAAATGGCTATTTTGCCTCTTAAAGTTTGTCTGTCTTTGGGATTCTGGTGGCAATATCATTTTTCCTTAGAAATCTGGAAAATCTTAGGGAAAAGAAGGCCCAAGCGTTTTGTGAAAAGTAGAAACTAATTTGCCAATACATTAAAATCACAGAGTCATATGTTATGGGAGCAGAATGACTCTAGAAAGCATGTGGAATAACTTTGTTTTGCACAGGAGGAAACCAAGGTTCAAAGAGATGGAAAGCGCTGCTCAAGATCACACAGCTAACTGTGCCAGGGAGACTTCACCAAAGCTCAGGGGCTCATTTGCCCCCTCCTCATTTGCAACTCCTATTGCAATAGCATGTTCAAATGCTTTGGATGCTGTCTGAAGGAGCTACTGGGGTAAAACAAAGAGATGCTTGTAGCAGAAAAGAATGCACTGGATTCCAGCCTAGCTCTGCTCCTAAGGAGCTATGGTTCTTGATCTCCTTTAGTTCAACTTTCCTGATGTGTAGAATAAGCCTGTACAAATGATAGGCTTCGGAGGGCCCCTTTCTTTTCTCAAGTAGTGAAATTCTCTAAAGAGGTTTTTAAAAAAGTTTTTATTTATTTAATTTGAGAGAGAGAAAGAAAGGGGGGAGAGGAGGGAGAGAGAGAGAGAGAGACTCTCAAGCAGCTCTGTGCTAAGCACAGAGCTGATGCCGAGCTCTGTCCCATGGCCCTGAGATCATGACATGAGCTGAAACCAAGAATCCATCTCTTAACTGACTGAGCCACCCAAGTGACCCTGAAGGGGATCTTTTAGTTGAAAGTCATTATAAAGATGGAAAAAGCTTCAAAATGACCTCCATTTGAGCTCCTCCCTTTGGAAAACATTACTAAAGCTATCCCCCAAATATCTTGTTTGAGCACTATTTGTCATAGCTTTCATAACTGGTTAGCATTTTAAAAATCTAAAACAAATGCATTTTTAATAAGATATCTCTGGCTCCAACCCTTGAAAATTTTTATATGCACTTGTTTTCAGGGATCAGTGCAGTGAGTCACAGGTTGGTAGCTCCCTGACTCTACAGGCTATCACTTCTGAGGAATAGAGATAATTAGCTCAGTTTTGTACAGATGGAAAGGACCAGAACTTACACGGAGCACAGATACTTAATAACTATTAGATGTTACAATTACATCTCAGCTATGGTGATGATAACAAGGAAGGATGTTTCTCCTTCACTGACCAATCTAATTAGGTTGTGAGGTTTCTTTTTGGCTTGACATTGTCTGAATCCATAGAGACAGCTGTGGTTTTGACACCTATGTTGCTGATGACAGGTGGGGTGAACTTGGTCATGTAATACTGTTTCTCAGCCTCAGTAATGTACCAACCATTTCTCAACCATCGGAAATGTAGAAAACAATACCTACCAACCAAGTGGAGTTTTGGGGACATGAAATGAGATATTGGCTGAAAGAATATTAAGAACAAAGCCTAACACATAGTAAGTGCTCAATAAATTGTGCCCATGAAAATGTGCTGGGGAGGATTGCTTTGGTGACATGCTTATCACATTTCTTGCACTTTCCCTGCCCTACAGGGCAGGGGACAAGGTGAAAGGAGAGCGACTATACATACTCACCTTAGATGACTTAGTTTGCTTGATTGTCTTTTCTCTGACATGAAGTTCCTAATCTAAAGTTTGCCTCAATCCTTTTTACTCTCTCTGGCTTGTAAAAATGCCTTAAAAATTAAAGATATACGCATTTTGACAGTGATAAATACGGCACAATTCTGAAAACTTAAATTGAGAGAAAATATGGAATAAATAGACCCAAAAGCTAGAAATGAGAATGGAAAAGAAAATTCATCAGCTTTATTGTAAGTCTAGTTTCAAGATGATGTCAGTCTGTGGGCATTGCTGGTTTAAGAAACCACTGTGCTGTCTCTTGTAATTGCATACACACATAACCCATATTAACAATTTAGTTAGGTCTAGGGATAATTTTCTTATTTTAATTTACCTATTTTTAAACAGTCTTTATTCTTCTGAGAATCCCAAATTTCTAGACTCAGATGGTATAGAGCCAAACTTGTGAAGATTCTTTCATAACATGAAAACCTCTGACAATGGGTAAGCTGTAGTGGTATTCTTTATGCCCACCAGATTACCCATACAGTTCAGTTTCGGCTTCTGTGTCTAGTCCCATTCCTTGAAGCCTCTCTTTAAGTGTCCTGTATTCATAACTTTTATTCTCAGCTTTGGAATTACATGGAGTCTGGCCCCCCTGAATTTAGGTTTTTGGGGCCTTGTGGTGAGGTTTTTTTTTGTGTGTTTTTGTTTTTGTTTTGTTTTGTTTTGTACTGCACGGAAAGGAAAATGCTTCTTCAGCCCAAACCTAAGGTTTGCAATGAAGACCATGATATATTCACATGAATTAAGGCCTTTCATCGTCACTGATGATGGGTATAAAATACAGGCATGCAAGCTGTTTTTAATTATCTGTATAGAAAACTCAATGGCAACAGTTTGCGCTGGCTCAGTGAGCTGCTGGCTCATTGCAGAAAGAGATTACAGCTGCCCTGGCTGCCAACGACAAACTCATTCCTCTGACAGAGGCAATCAGGGGTGAGATTCTCAACTCCGGTAGCAGTAGCCTAAAAGGTACATGCTTAATTACCAAATATGAAATGGCCATTTTGGTTGTCAAGAGTAGGGTGATCCAGAAGGGATGGAATTTTCTTGCTCTAACCCAAACCCAACGCATATTTTTCATTCTACTATTTTGTCTAAAAAGAAGTAGGGAATTAAGGTTGGATGAGCAACAATTACTAAATATCATCCATGGGATCTGTGCTAGAATAATATCCTAGTTACCTGATTTAATAGTCCCACTCAAGAAAAATGAATCTTTCAGAAATGTGTTAGTACTATTGCCATTTTTCTATTTTCAAGGAACAAAACATGGGCTGTGGGAGCCCTGATCAGAAGCTATTTCAGTCTCCTGACTTTTTCAATTGAACCAGAGATCCCATACTTGTATTTCTGGTCAACTGCTATTTTATGGCCCATATGAACCCTGCCTCCTGGTCTTAATGTCCTGTATAATCCCCTTCCTCATTGACCTTGGGTTTGTCCCTTTTGCTAATGTTCCTTTTAGCTGGTGTGAAGCAAGTAGTGGTTTGATAGGTGCTTGCCTACTGGGGCTTGTCCCTCTTGTATGCTCTTTCTGGGGACTCAGCACCATTCCAACTTAGCCACACAGGGAGACATGCAGAGAGAGAAAGATGTTGAGCCAGCCCTGATCTGTTTCAGCCCCCCCAGTGGAGGCATCCATCCAATGGGTGATTGAAGAGGACATATCGGATGGTCCAGTCCAGTGTGTAGCAGAGCAGAGCTGCCCTGACAAGTCCAGTCCAAGCGGCAGAATCATGAGCAAATAAATGATTTTGGGGTGGTTCGAAACAAAGCCATGGATAACTGAATCTGAGTCTCATTATCTGGAACGATGCAGCCTGATTGGCTTGACCATTTGTGATCCGTTCCCTTATGTTAGTGAAGACAGGAAAAGGAACACTTACATGATTTTTTTAGCCCACCAATAATTGAATTTGTACATTGAAGTGGCCTGATTCTATGCTATAGAATCAGAATTATGGAGTTGGAGAGTCCTCACACGGTATTTATTTGTATTTTCAAACTCTCCAGCCAGAAAATTAAACAAACAAAAACAAAAACAAAAACACAAAGACCCTGGAGTCCACACAAGTTAAACTAGGAATAGAATTCAAGCCTCATAATTCTCCCAGTATCTGTATGATGTTGACTCTAGTGGTTTCCAACACTTTCATGGACACAGACCACTGTTAACAACACTGGAACATATAGTTAATGCTAAATTAATGTGAATTAATTTATTTGCTTTATTGTTCTTATTCTGCTCATGTTCACCAAAAGCTGTCAGATTCACAGCTATATCTGTATCAAAGGACACAGTTTAGGCTGATAATCACATCTTTGAAAGGAAAGCTAAGAAATTATCTGTAGGGAAACAGCTTCCAGCCACTTTCTGGCCTCATAAAGAAGCAGCTATGTCTGCAGTCACCCCATAATATAGAATATTTTAGCCTCAATGACTTGTGATTTGAGAATTCTGCTTTTATAAAAAAATACCCACTTACTGATCTGGAGAAGTTTTTTTTAAAATATTTTATTTGTTTATTCATGAGAGACACACAGAGAGAAAGAGGCAGAGACACAGGCAGAAGGAGAAGCAGGCTCCATGCAGGGAGCCTGATGTGGGACTCGATCCCAGGACTCCTGGATCACACACTGGGCTGATGGCAGCGCTAAACCACTGAGCCACCAGGGCTGCCCAAGTTTTTGGTTCTTAATGAAGAGCTCCACTGGGTTCTAAGAGAAAAATAGTGCACACCAACCATTTGTGAGTTTCTAAACCCTAGGGATGCAAATCTGATAAGCCTCTCGCCATGCGGTCAAGGAATCATAAAATTTGAGGTTAGAGAAGCTACTAAAAGAACCTATTCTATACTATACTTAAGAACCTATTCTATGCTACAGGTTCTTAAGCTACATCTTTGAGGTTAAAAAAAAAAACAAAAAAAAAACAAAAACACCCAACTGTTTATGACATAGTTTATCCAGTTTACAATAAACTGAAGGTAGTTGACCAGTAATATCCTAGTTATTCAAGAAGACTTCGCTGTTCAGATTCCTCAGGTAGTAGTAGAATGTGTAGTAGATCAAAAGTTGTGGTGGTATAGAACCATTAACTTTTGAGCATATCACTAGCAAAATTAGTCTCTCCTTAACGAGCCTTTCATTCCAGATGCTAGCATCTATTGTCAGCTGTTGAACTTACATCTTATTGGGCCATCTCTCACTGATTTTTTTTTCTGATTTTTTTTAATGCTGCAATATCCTAACAGTACAGCATAATATGAGGAAAATAAATTATAGAAATAAATCACAAATCTTTTAAAAGATAGAGAATAATGGCAGTGTAGTTTCTGGAAATGAGGATAATTGAATAGCAAAGAATAAGAGGGAATCTCGGAAGATTGATGAAATCTTTCCATATTATTATAAATATAATCATGCTTCAGATTTAAAATGTGAAATAGGGCATATTATCATATATAATTTGTTGGAAAAAACAGAAACAAAGTGTAAAGACTAAATTACCATTTGATGTATTCTTTGAGTTTATAATTAGTATTTTTTTAAAGATTTTATTTATTTATTTGAGAGAGAGTGAGAGAGAGAGAGAGAAAGCACGAGCAAGGAAGACAGGCAGAGGGAGAAGCAGACTCCCTACTGAGCAGGGAGCCTGCCATAGGACTTGATCCCATGACCCCGGGATCATGACTTGAGCCAAAGGCAGAAGCTTCACTGACTGAGCCACCCAGGTGCCCAATTAGTGTGTATTTTTATATTAATCTAAATTTGTTAAATAATATACTTTTATTTTATTCTTCAATATAAAAACCCCCATTTACTATAAAACATTGGTCACCTATCTAAAAAGATACTTTCCAGGTTCTAATTATACTCTGGTAATGAGATCCTCCTGTACTTATTAATTGTATTATATGCATGATTTGGCTTCTGATACAAAGGACAGAAAGAGATGACCACTTACTGAATGTCTTTTACATTCACTTTCTCATTATTAATCCTTGTACAACCTTCTGGATGGAGTAAAAACCTACCGGTAATCCCATTTTATAAATAAAATAAACCCCATTACAAACCAAGGATTAGGAAAGAAAAGGAATTATGATCACAAGTTGTTTATTGATGTGGTTCAAGAAAAAGTCACTAAATAACACATCACCTTACTGTTCAAGTTCCAAGCCAATTGAGACATTAAAATAAGTAAATACAAATAAAATAGGACAAAGCAAATGGGAGCCCAAAATATTTCTTTTATTAATGACAAATCTGATATCAGGAGTGTGGTTCATATTGAAGGATAAGTGGGCTTCCTGTTAGCTTCTAGAAGGACACAGCCCACAGGATGGCATCACAGGTTGTCCCTCAACTCTTCCCACCCTGAAAGTGGAAAAGAACTATGAATTGAAACAATTGGGGTCTAGAAAATTCATCAACAAGAGATATAGGATTGGCAGGTCAGGAAAAAGAATCTTCTTTAGCATAAATTCCTCCTTTAATAACACTTGACCACTTGACACTTTCATACCGCTGCCAGAGATAAAATATTTGGTTGAATGAGGCATTAGGATCACTTATTGGGAGTCTATCATAGGCTCTAAGTGTTTTCTTATTCTAAACATTATGACAGAAAAAGTGCTTGAAACATGAATCAGTTAGCAGCAGATCCTACTAAGGAGTTCTGAGTCTATATGGTGAGACCAACAAAGAACTCTAAAGAGGCCGAAATAGACAATGAAGAGCCTAAGGAAAAGAACAGAACTGCTTACAGATTGTTTGCACAGGCGAAGTAAGTAACCTGATGGAAACGAGGAGTAAAAGAACTATTTTTCCACGCAACAGCTTTCTATTAAGCCTGTGGTAATTAAAACAGGAAATTAAATGTTGCTAAAACTTAGTAAAGATAAAGGAGCTGAAATCCAGCATTAGAAAAGCAAAACAAAATGAAACAAAACACCCCAAAACCCAGATAAGTGCAGGTAACAGTGTTACCTCTTCAGGGAAGAGATCATGTGATTATGGTTTATTCATCAAACTGAGGGGGGAAAAGTCTGTCCATGCCATGTAATAATTGGTGCGGATGTCTGTATGCCTTCTGCAAATTCCATCTTCCCTGCCTGGCTCCCATTATGGAGGCTGAAAAAATTGTATCTCCGACTTACTCAATATTTCTTCCAGGAAAGATCACATCTGACCCGGTCATGGCTAATAGCGTGCAATGAGGAGTCTTCTGGGGGCCTTTGGAAGGATTTCTTTCCTCCCCATGTGGAGGAGATATTTAAGGTGAAACCCTCTGCTGAGCACCACTCCTGAGACGCAGCCATCTTGTAACACAAGGTGCAGGACTATAGTGTGGCAGAGATACCAAATGGGCTCTGGAATCTGGGAGACTCTGAACCATTGCCAACAACCACAGATTTCCAGAAGTCTTGTTATGTGAGACATTGCTAGACAGGTTTTCTGTTATTTGAAGCTGAAAGCATTCCTAACTATTCCTAAAAATGGAGGCCACATTTAAGGACAGAAATGGATCTTTTCATCTGAATTCCATTATGATTTTTCTCTAACAGTTTAGTTTCAAAAGGTAAATAACCATAATCATTCATTTCCCACAGATCAAAATGTCATATCATGTGGCAAAAAGTCTGGGAAGATGATGACCAAAAAAGGTCAGAGTACATTCTAGGTCAGACTTGGCTCAGACCTTGACTTGACCACCTCAAGCTGTGTGATTTCATCTGCAAAATAAGGATAATGAGTCACTTACCTCATGGGGTTGTTGTGAGAATTACATGTGATCTTTGTAAATCATTTACCCTGGTGCCTGGAAGATGAAGATGATTCTGGCCTGTTATTACATATTCTCGAATTTGCAAAATAAATGTTCACCTTTATAGTCATCTCCTTGATATCAACTTTCAGTTTTCCAGTTTTTCAGGAAATCTTTTATTCTGTATTTACTTCTCAAATATACTCACTCTTCCTTTTTGACAAAATTCCTATCGGAGCCAAGTTTCTTCTGAGTAGTCACTTATTCCAATCCTTTAGATATTATGCACAAATCAACCACTGCATTCTTCTTACCAACCTCTCCCTGACTCATCTGAGTAGGATGGGACCAAAATTAGTGTCATGTAGAGGAAGTGTGGAGAGCAGGGCACAAGATGGCGAGGCAAAAGTAACTGGAGACAATAGCCAGCCCTACACATGTAAAAGCAATGCTGAAGAAGTGTCAACTAGCTGGGGTAGGGAGATGAAACGGAAGTTAGGGTGGCCCTGATCCTCTCACACTGTACACAGGGAGCCAAAACAAAAGTAAACAACAATAAGACGAGTCAGAAGACTCACAGACATAAACACAAAACAAATAAAAAGCAAGTAGGATTTAAGACGTTGGAATTACAGGTCTTGGGCAATAGCAAAAATCTGGTGACAAATGTACTAGATATTCATTAGAATAATTATTTAAATGGATAAGAGAAGGGCACTGGAGGAGGGACAATGGGTGGAAAACAAGACTGAGTTAAGCTACCGGCTTTGTCCCTGGAGTCGCAGACAACCAGGTTTTTACTTAAATAAAGACACAGCTTCCCATTTCTCTAGTCATTTTGATATAAGGAACCTCCAAAATATGGTTGCTTCCGAGTGGGGGTGAAATGAAAGAATTAGTCATTAGCAAAGTTTCTCCTTTCCATTTTGGAAATGGAAGCATCGAAAATTAACAGCCCCTTTTAAAGGGCAGACTCTCGTTTGGGAAGATTTTTATTACAGGGTTGAGAGCTTCTTGCACGAACTGATTCACAGAGGCATTCTAAATGGACTAATCAAAGCAAGTGGCCCAGAGTCTTAGATAATGCTTTGAAAATACATAAAAAGTGAACTTAAAATTGTCAGTTTGTGCTGTGCTATACGTTTCTTTTCAGTCTTGTTTGAATAATGCATTCTCCATTTGGATGTCACATAAACCTCCAAACTCAGCATTTCTAAGGGTGGACTCATTTCTCCAGTCCTGTTCCCTGTCTCAAGGTTTGGCATCACCATCCACAAAGCTTGAATTCTAGGGATTATTTCTGATCATTTTTTCCCTTTGCCATCCATAGCCAATCCTCCACTGCTTCTTGTCCATTATTTTCTCTCTAATCTGCTGTCTCTCCATCATCATCATTGCTGGCTTACTTACTCAACCACCTGTGATTTCCCAGCTGGATTATTTCAACCCGTATTGCCACTGCGTCTTCACTCCTCCTCCTGCTACTCCAGGCAGACAGAGCCAGACCTTTCAAATGGGCAACTCAATACATAGTGCTTCTTGGCTTAGAACATATCAAGGAAAGCCTATAATGATGCAATAAAGTCTAACTTCCACATGAATGTTGGCAAGGTTATCCATAGACCTGATCCATGCTCATCTCTTCAGACATGTTCTTTTGAAGCATGCCATGTCATGAAAAAAACATGACAGATCTATGGTAAGTAGTCAGCTATAGTGACTCAGTTTTGTTTTCTCTCTAACATACATACAGAAATTAAAAGAGATATCTATCTGTATATGTATCTATACATTGGCTTTCCCCCAAACCCAACATTTTATTTTCTCGCCCAGATTTCCACTGGAATTTCTACTGGTGTCAATCAAAAATGTCAATCCATTAACACAAACCGATGAGTCAGCAAGGTAACACGAGGGCTAGGAATTTAACTTCTTACCGCAATTACTATTCATTTACAGTTTGAAAGAATGCAGAAATCTGGAAATTATATGCTGGAATACATTATGACAGGATTTGGAAATGAGAAGCAGGTGGTGATTAAGTGAGGTAGTCGCAATTATTCAAATTTTCAATATTCTAGACTTCCCTTTGCATACAAGATATATTCAATCTAATCCTTAGAAAGTACATTTTTTTTTCTACACTAAATGTGAAAATGAAAAAGTGACCAGTTGTGAATGTTCTGGTTTCAAGAGCAGGCCTCAAAACACACTGAGGTGAATGGATGCCGAGAGGCAACTGCTCAGCAAGCAGCTGATTGGGGCACTCAAGAGTCCCACTAAATAATTCAGAGTTCCCTAATGGAAATCAGATCCAGTGTTTCCCCAGTGGAAGTGCAGCCCTTCTTGGTTACCTGATATCCAGCGAGCTACTCAAGAGCTTTGGAAAACAACAATAAAGTAAAAGGTAAAAAATATTTTAATGGCGTTCATATTCTCCTGGGTGCTTTCTTGGCATGAAGTTCCCAACTTCCTGACAGCTGCTGCCATTGTGGAGACAGGGAGAGTGAGAGAAAGAAATCAATATTTAAATCTGAAACGGCCAGAAAGTTCCACGAGGGGTGCCAGTATTAACTGGTTTGTGTATGTGTTTGGTCTTTCAAAAGCCCCCAGTCTTTTAAGAGGAGAGAAGGTATTCTAAGTAAACAGCTCATTAAGAATCACACAGCAACGGATTTAATTTAAGGAAGAATATTCATGTGAGACTTTGTCTAGAAATTTCAATAATATCATCAACTGTTGCATAAAGTAATCTCTCTCTCCCTCTCTCTCTCTCTCTCTCTCTCTCTGTCTTTTCCCCCCGCCTTCCCTCTCTCTCTCTCTCTCTCTCTCTCTCTCTCTCTCTCTCAAAACAGAAGAGAATATTGATTGCCCAGTTTTGGCTACCAGCCCCACCCCTTCTCACTATAAGCATTGAGATGAATGAGTTGGTGTCTCTAAGAGCACTAAGCAATCTTCAAGAGAGTACCGCTTTATAAATAAAAAAGCTTTATTATTATTGGGTAGAAATGTTAGAGAGAAAGTTGGATCTCTTATCAAAGGCCGTTGGTGCCCTGACATTTGCTGTCAGCTCTGAAAAGGTGGCTGTGAAATTCATTGTATCCAATCCTGGTTGGCTTCAGGCCCAGCATACAGTGGGATTTCTGGCCAATGGCCCCGTACAGTGGGACGGCTGGCGCTCGGCCCAGGGATTAGAGAGCTTTCATTTCTTTGTCTCATTGATATTAGTCACAGAATCTCCCTTTTCATGCACAACCCAAGCCCGTGCGGGGGTGCAGGGGAAGAGGGCAGAAGCAGAAATGGCTGTGGACTCTGAGCTCTGGTACCCCTCAGAGTAAGAAGAAAATTTCCATTTCCAACTCAGCAATCCAACATCTGTATCTATTTCGTTATGCACATTTAGCAGGAAATGGATAGTCTGGTATGTCCTTTAAAGGAAAATTGCTTTATAGACATAAGATACTGTGGGTTAACCTTGGACAAACAAGGTATTCAGTATCTTTGGGCTTCTTTCGCTTTTTCCCTCTTGAATGACCTAATAACTTCTGAAATTTCATCTCAAGGAGCAATTTTGGTAAACTGAATTTGCGGGCCAATTTCTTTCAATTTCTAGACACGTGTGTCCCTGTGTCCGTTCATGTATAGATTTCCTTCAGTCCCTTCTTTGCGTGTGTGTGTGTGTGTGTGTGTGTAATTGTGTACTTGTGTGCGGGTAGATGGTGTGTGCTTCACAGAATCCATCTCTGCTAATAGGTCCTGGAGCCACATTCTACTTGAATCTCAGAAAATGTTCTGCTGAGTTCCAGAGTAAACTTTGGTCTCAAATAATAATAATCTTGTCTTAAATATTCATATGCAGTGGAAACTAAAAGTCATTTCCAAAATAAAACTAGAACTATGAATTGCTAAATAGCAACTGATCTTAAAATAAACCACAGAGCCCCAACATATCATAACAAAATGACTCAGGCTCACATCTCTTTGCCTGATTCCACTAAAACAACAACAACAACAACAACAATGACAACAACAACAACAACAAAACCAGAAAAAAACAAAAAACCTTTTCGATACAAGAAATGAAGTATTAAGGTCTTAAAGAAGTCCTAAATGGAGTACATGGGCATAAGCTGTCTCCCTTTCATTATTACAGAACTGTCATTAGTGGGTAATTAATCTCAGATATGAAATATGTATATTTTCTGGAACCAGCTGAGTAGCAGAGGGAGTCAGTGAAGAGTGGAGAGAGGACACATAAATGCTGTTGTGAAAAGCTATCACGCCCCTCTCTCCTCATTACTGGATTAAACTTCTGCTCCCCCAGCTATAAAGTAGTAATAATGATATCCATCCTTATAGGGTTCCTGAAGTGTATCCAATGAGAAAATATACGCGAAAGACTTCATAAAACCTACATTATTCATAGGGGGTAGAGTTTCACAGCACTTGAGAATGGCACTACTTAAGAGGGGAAATTAAAAGAAAGATGGGTTTTGTTCCCATGAATATACATCAGGGCTTCCAAACTTCTAAAATTATAACAAAATGTCTAATCCTACACTCAGAATGGCAGGAATCTTGCAGATTACTATATTTTTAGAGGTCAGAAAATCAAGGTCGAGAGCCATTCGTGATTTATCCAAAGTCTGAAACGAACCAGCAGCAGCTGGAGGGATTCTCACTCTTCGTTTCAACCCTGTATTCTTGTATCTGCATTTGCGACAAAGGACAACTCACTGGTTTTGTTGTTGTTTTGCTAAATGGACTATTAACTCTGAGAGAGGTGGCAGTGGTGACAGGGACGCTCCGTGTGGCTGTGTCATTCTGGAGGGCTTCATGGTGTAGGAAGAACCTGACCAAAGGGTAGGGTGTAGGTAAGTGCAGAGCAGGGAAGGCTCTATGGGTGCAGAACAGAGCAAGAGCCCATGGGGCATGAAGCACTGCTGTCGTACGCAGAGGACAGTGGGGGTGGTTACCCGGCTACAGGAGAAATAGTTCATTGGAGACAATAAGAAATTAAGGGCATTATTAAGGACCAATTTTTATTTTATTTTTTAAAGATTTTGTTTAGTTATTCATGAGAGACACAGAGAGAGAGGCAGAGACACAGGCAGAGGGAGAAGTAGGCTCCCTGTGGGGAGCCCGAAGTGGGACTCGATCCCAGGACCCTGGGATCACAACTTGAGCCGAAGGCAGATGCTCAACCACTGAGCCACCCAGGGGTTCCAAAGACCAGATTTTAGATGATGCCCTTCAAATACATTTTGCTTGATGGTATCAAAGCTTAGGTTCTTGAAGGAGAGATGGACGAGATGACATATCTTGAGGACGTTGTCTTTCATTGAGGCTGCGTCCATGCTTTCGACATCAATCTTCGTAAATATTACCTGGACGGAGGCAGTCTGTTTTAGAAGCCCCCACATCTCTGGTGTGTCTACCGCAAAGGCAAATTGCAGATTGGCCACATGGAAACCTCACTTCAGCTCGGGTTTGCTCCCAGGCCTAGCCCCTTGCTTCTGCCAAAGTTGGCTATGAATGTACCCATTGTTCTCGCTGGCCTTGGTGGGCCTCACCTGCTGGGATAATTGTGTGACCCCACCCATTTTAGAACCCATTCTTCAAAACCCAGTATAAATTCTTCCATTTCTATTATGCTTTTTTTTTTTTCCCTAACCTTTGATGTGGATCCTTTTTCCTCTGAACTGAGAAAACCACCTTTTACTATAAACTCATAATGCTTTTATCAGTAATGCTGTCTGCATAGTCTCTTTGAGGACAGGGTACATGTCTTTACATGTGACACTTCTTTGTATATTCCTAGTCACCAGTGCTGCTGTGCATGAGCTGGTCCTGAAGCAGAGTCTCAGGGGGCTGATGGGCTGGACATCTACATGCTGCAGACCTCCTTCTGGGTTATCAACTGAATACCTATTAATAACAGCAGTTGGCAATCTGCTGGAGGAAATGAGCAAAGAAAAATGGATGTCTTAAAATAAAGGAGTTTACTTTTCAAAGTCTTAGGTTACGGCTTGTTTCTACATGGATCTATTCTCAATTTAGTGGGGATTTAGTGGGGTGATTTTTAAAGATTCTTTGTTAAAGTAACAAATGATGATAGAGTGTGTTTCTTAATTAGCAAGAAATGCTCCAAACATGTTAAAAGCCCAATTTTCTCAGCAAGCTCGTGAGGCAGGCACTGTCATTGCCCTCACTACACAAATGGTAAACTGAGGCACAGAAGGATAAGTAACTAACCAAAGGTGACCCTGCTGTAAGTAAAGACCCAGGTTTTGGAAGACCTCAGGCAGTCTGACAAAGGCCAATGCTGTTAAACACTAGACCACAATCTCTTTATTTTACTCTGTAAACAAACTTTACTGAGGTGCATTTAATAACTTCAGTTATATACAGTAAAATGTACCCACTTAAAGCACGCAGCTTGATGAGTTTTGACAAATGTCTATTTCTGTGTAAACACCCTATCAATAGAATACTTCGTGGTTCGCCCAACCTCTCCCCAACCTCAACTTGTAGTCACAAGTACAACCACTCATCTGTTTTTGTCAATCTGCATTGACAAAAGATGTGCTTTTTCTTCAGTTTCATATAATGGAATCATACAGGTGCGCAGAAGTGTCTGGCTTTTTTTGCTCAGCATAATGTTCTTGAGGTTAATCCAAGTTGTTGCATGCATCAACATTTATTCTTTTATTTCTGAATAATATCTCATTGAATGGATCAACCAGATTTTATTAACACGTTCATCAGCTGATGGATTTCCAGTTTGGGGCTATTATAAATAAGGATGCATTAGACATTTATGTGTAAACTTTTGAGTGGGACACCTATATGTATTTAACTCAAATAAATATCCAACAGCAAAAAGTCTCTGTCAGATGGTTGGTGTATATTTAATTATGAGAAGCTGTCAAACTGTTTTCCAAAGTGGTCGTACTGTTTTATATTCCCACCAGCACGTGGGATTGTCAGTCTTTTTAATTTTAGCTCTTTTGGTAGGTATGTGGTGGTATCTCATTTGGTGTTTTAGTTTGCATTCCCTTGACAAGGAAAATGGCATGAAGCATTTTTTCATATGCTTATTGGGAAAAAATTTTTCGCACATTTTCTTTTGTGAAGTGTCCATGAAGACCGTTTTTTTAAGTTGGGTTTATTGACTTCCAATGATTCAGTTACACAAAATGTTTAGTATCCTGGATCACGATCTTTGTCAGACATGCGTTTGAGAATATTTATTTGCATTCTCAGGATTGCATTATTATTAATGGTAGCTTACAAAGAGTAAAATTTTATTTTTATGACATTCAAATTACCAATGTTTTAATAACAATTTATGTGTTCTTCGTATTTTATCTAAGAAACTTTTGCCTACTCCAAGGTAACAAAGATTTTCTCCTATTATTTTCTCTAGAAACTTTATAGCCTTTGCTTTTGCATTTAGTCCACAATCCATCTTGAGTTTGTTTTACTCTACACTTTTGAAATTTATTTTTTCCACATGAATATTCAGTTCTTTGGGGACCAGTTGTTGGAATGACGATCTTTTCCCCATGAAATATGTTTGGGTCTATTTGTGAATTGATGGTTTTGTTCTCCATTGATCTAAAAGTCTATCTTTATGCCAGTATTGCACAGTAATCTTAATTAGTATTGCTTTATACTGGGATTTGATATCAACTTTATTCTTTATTTTAAAAATGTTTTGCTCCTTTGAGATCCTTTGTACAGCCATAGAAATTTTGGTACCAGTTTGTCAATATCTATTAGAAAATCTATTGGCATTTGATTTGGATTAACTGAACCTGTAGATAAATATGGAGGGAATTTACATCTTAAAAGTCTTAAAATTTCAGATTGGTGAGCATAATGAATCTCTCCCACTTATTTCTGTGTTCCTTGGCTTCCATCAGAAATGTTTGGTGTTTTTCAGTGCCCAAGCCTTAGACATGTTTTCCTAAACTTATCTCACTACTTGTTCATGCTTTTGAGATATGTTTTTTACTCTTTATTTTTCCAGTGGCTATTTGCTAGATATAGAAATAAAATTGATTTTTATCCTTGGAACTTGTATCTAGCTAAGGGCACTTAGTTCTAGAAGCTTCTCTGTGAATTACTGACAATTTTCTATGTATATACACACATGCCACATGAGAATAGAAATAGTTGTACCTCTTTCCATTATTTTTATTTCTTTTTTCCTGGCCTTATTTTACTGGCTAAGATCTCCAGCACAATCTCCAATAAAAATTACAGCAATCATAATTTTTGCTTTGTTCCTAGTCTTTGATGGAAAGCGTTCACTTTCACTAGTAAGTGTCTCAGTAGCTGGGGGCTTTCTGCAGATAGGTCTGATCAGAACAAGGATATTCAGTTATATTCTTAAGTGGGTGAGAATTTTTATCATGAATGAGTGTTGAATGTTTTCAAATGTTTTTCCCTCTATAACGTAAATGTGCTTTTTATTCCTCTAACGATTCCACTAATATAGTGAATTATGCTATTTGATTTTCACATGTAAAACCAAAATTGTTTTTCAGGGGTAAACATCCAATTTGGATATACAATCTTATTTTTTTATACACTACTGGCATTCATTTGATGATATGTTTTAAGGGCTTCCACATTTATTTTTCCAAGGAATATTGGCCTATAGATTTAGTTTCTTGTAAATCTTGTGCTCAAAAACTCTTTTGGGTATTTCAGGCCTGATTTGCTGGGTAAGTGTGGATAAGGCCCAAGGCCTGTTCCTCAGCTTTCCCAGTTTAGAACCTTGATATTTTAGCAGCTCTTGCTGAGAAAGACAAGATTGAGGTGCTTAAGTCAAGCTACTAAGATTCACAACAGCTTGACTGATAAAAGTATAATTCATAAAATTTATAAGCATTGCTGGTTGCTCCCCAGATCTGTTCCTCTTCCTTTTGCTGGTGCAGTCTGTGTGGCCACGTGACTAGGCGGCTGGATCCATTCTCTACTGGGGTTTGGGCCTAATTACTTTTCTTTAAAAATTTTTTTATTTAAACTTAATTTAGTTGACATATAGCGCATTATTAGTTTCAGGGGGTAGAATTTAGTGATTCATCAGTTGCACATGACACCCAGTGCTCATTCCATCACATGCCCTCCTTAATGTCCCCTCTCACCCAGTTATACCATTCCTGCCCCCCTCCCCCACCCTCCTGCCTTATTTTCTTTAAATCAAATATGCCTGAAGCTCTTCACAACCACACTGAAAACCCTTAGCTCATGGATTGAAGATGCAGATTCAAAAGATGAAAACACCTGGGTCCTTGAAGACTTCAAAACACTGACTTTACCAACCAGTCTTTGTTTTTTTTTTTTTTTTTTTTTTTACCAACCAGTCTTATTGAGATAAAATCCCAAAATATGTAAGCCATTTTAGTTGAGTTTTCTGTGTGTGTGTTTTTTTCTAATCAAGTAGCATGGGCATTATCAAAAATATTGATACAGAAGTTTTGTAATTTCATTACAGTTAACCAAAAAATAAAGTTTTATTACCTTTGGAATATTTCAGAGAGAGAAAGAGAAGTATATTACCGGGACTCCCATCAAACTGCATGAGCCTGATGGATCGTTCTTTTTCTCCATTCTAGGGAGATTGCAGCACTCGGAATGGTAATCAAGAACCTAAACACCCTGCCAAGTAGGTAATCCGAGAGACACCTGACAAATTTTTCATCCAGTTCCTTCACATTTTTTTGCTCCATGCTGATCACACTTCCTGTATTTGTCACTGCAAAATCAGTGGCCTCATTTTCAGATCACCCTTAGGACATGTTATAATTTCTATGGTTTCAGATCGTCTTACATTGGTTATATTTTAGCCTGGTAGCTCTCATGCAGAGGCTGGCCAGTAGCAGGGAGGGTGAGCATCAGCAAGCCAGAGCAAACACGGGGGGGGGGGGGGGGGGGGGGGCGATGTCTGGGTGCAGAGAAAGTGTGAATGGGTGTTTGCAGTTAGTTATTTTTCCCAAGACACAGGGTGAAGAAGTTTGGATAGTGGATTACTACAGTAGCATCCTATCTGGGACCTCTGCTTCCATCCTTGACCACCCGTGGTCTATTCAACACAGAGAGGCCATAGTAAATCAGTCAGAATTTGTCACTCTTAATGGCTTCCCACCTCATTTAGAGCAAAAGTAGAATTCCTAACATTAGACAAAGGCCATGCATGATCTGGCCCATTACTTGCCTAGCCTAGATGCCTATCTCCGCTCACTGAGTTCCCGCCACAGTGGCTTCCTTCCGGTCCTCTAACACCTGGGGCAAGATCAGACCTCAGGCCCTTTGCACTGACTGACTCCTTTACCTGGTGAGTATCTTCCAAAATATTTACTTGGCCAACTCCCTCAATTCTGCAATGTTTTCACTCAAATTTCACCCAGGGAGATTTTCCTCCCCTGAATTGGTGACTTTATCTTCCTTCATTGTCTTTATTTTATTTATTTATTTTTACCCATGGCAATCCTCACATCTTTTTAAAATTTAATTAATTGGTTAATTAAGTTTATTTATGTAATAAAAAATTTAAGCTGTAGCGCAGTAGGAATTTTCATCTGTTTTTGTTCATGGCTCTATTCACTCAAAAACTTGAGTCTTCAAAGAATGTCAGCTAAATGAACAGAATGAATTGAAATCTTGAATCAGCACGCCTGTGATGAGGCAGCAGAATGAAGGTTGGATTTGGAGGTGAACACTTTGGAGTACAGTTCAAAATATCTTCTACTTGAATTTTAGTGTAAATGCTGGGGTGAAGTAAATTATGAATAGTCTCAACCTCAGAGATTGCCATTCCTTAAGAAAACCTCCTTAATTATCATATGTATGTATTAAAGATTTTGTTTATTTATTTGACAGACAGAGAGAGAGAGAGAGCACAAGCAGGGGGAGCAGCAGCAGAAGAGGGTGAAGCAGGCTCTCAGCTGAGCAGGAAGCCTGATGGGGGGCTCATTCCCAGGACCCTGGGATCATGACCTGGGCCTAAGGCAGATCCCTAACCAACTAAGTCACCCAGGCACTCCTTCCATTATATTTAAAAATACAATAGTTAATAATATAGGGTTTCATAATCACAGCACTATTAACATTTTGGGACAAATAATTTTTTTTGTTGTGGGGGCTGTTCTGTGCATCATAGGATGATTAGCAGCATCTTCGGCCTCTACTTAGCAGGTGCCAGTGGCAAACGCCTCCCGAAGCTGTGACAACCAAAAATGTCTTAGACGTTGTCGAATGTCACCTGGAGGGTGACACTGCTCCTGGTTGAGGACCACTGATATAAATAATGCTCACATATTCCTACTTGGATAAAGTATATTTTTGATATGATACATGCAATGGAGTGGAAATCATGGGGATCTCATGCTTATGTCATCAACCCTGTCGATAAGCATCGTAATAACTGGTAGCAACATGTGACACTTGTAAATGTTAAGATAAAATTTAGGAAGAAATAGAAAATGGGTAACTCCTTGTTAAAAGGCCTAGCAACTATGCTTCAGGAGTAACGGTGACTGTTGAGAAGTCTCAGGAAAGAGCCTTGGCAAAATAAAAATAATAAAGAACAATGTGCATTCCTCTGCAGCTTAATGGGTAAAATCACACTAAAGCAAACATAGCTTCATCACTGGGAAAATGGAATCACAAGAGGGAAAGAGGCAACATGAAGTCTGTGTGTGGAGGGGAGACAGCTCCTTGTTCCTTTATTTCTGCTTTAGGATGGTATGTGGCAGGTGGATGAAGAGTTTGGGTACAGAGATAGACTGGAGTTTCCTAAGGGAATTTCGGATGCCTCCTCTTTTGGAAAAAAAAAAAAAAAGGTTGCTTGATTGATTAAAAGGTCTACTTGTAGAGACACCTCTTTGTCCCTGGCTGGCACTTTCATGGGACATTTGTCCAGGTAGCACTCAATATACAAGCCCAGAGTTCTCAGAACTACCTGCCACAAAACAATGCTTCTAATTGGTGGTGGTGGTGGGGGGGGGGGTGGTGGAGGTTGGGGTAGGGTTCTAAGCAGATGTAAATTTTAAGAGTTATATAAGGCACATAATAGATATTTATCAAACTGAAGAGAAGGAACGTAACCTTAGGAAGTGGAAATGGAAGTATATTTTGCGACCATTTGTGGATGCCATGGAATGAGAAACTGAAAAGTAAAAAGAGGAAGACTCGAGGCCGGCAAGAACTCTGATGAGGAGCAGAAAAAAAAAATCTCAGAATGTGCTTTTTGATATGTTTGGGGAAAGTCGTCTTATACGTCACTATTATTTTATGCAATACTTTTATGTCCTTGGTGTCATAGATATCCATCCATATGTCATCCAAACACCCCTCCATGTGTTGACTGCCTTAGCATCGGTTCTCAATGAAACATAATGGGAATCCCGAACGCCACGCCGCCCAGCCTCAGTTGTACCAAGGACCAGAGTTGGAGCCACACTGATTAAGCCTCTCAACTCTTGGGTGTCAAAGAAGGCATGTCACTAAAGGTCACTAAAGGCAAAAAAAAAAAAAAAAAAAAAAAAAAAAAAAAAAGTGTAAAGAGCTCCCTAAAGCGAAATGGCATTTAATTGGTAACCTTCAGACATCTGTCACTCTTGGTGACCAGCGCCAGGGAGGACTTCGCACACTTGCGATGGCGCAGGTGGGACGCGGCTGACAGCTGATGTCCGTGGAGCAGGGTGCAGGGGCAGGGGCGGGTGCTCGCGCGCGCGGGGTGGGGAGAGGGGAGGAGACGCTGCCTTGGAAGACGGGGTTTTTTCATCTCAAATATAGCTTAAAAAAAAAAAATAAGTCTGGGGCTCCAAGTGTCTCCTAAATTGCTATCAGCTGTGCATTTGGGCGCTCCTGCCTCTCAAGCCGTGGGGTGCGCGCACCTAGAGCAGCACGGCTCGGGCATAAAGTTTGCAAAGGGAACGCGGTGTGCGTCCCCGCCCCACGGGGAGCGGTGGTTGGTCCGGGGGCCCCGGCGGCTCGGGGCTGGAACGAGCTTCCCAATCAGCTCGCGAGCCCCGGGCGCGCTCCCTCCCTCGGCCTCCGCGTCCGCGCCCTGCCCGCCGCGCCCCCTCCCTTTCCCCAGTCGCCTTCCGCTCCCTCCCGGCGGCGCGCAGCGGAGGCCGAGGCGGCTCGGGGTCCCCGCCTGGCCGTCCCCCCAGCCCCGCAGGGAGCCGCCGAGCGCAGCAGCGGCCGAGCGGGCGCGGCCCCCGGCAGCCCACCGAGCGCCCGGCCTCGCCCCGCGCAACCCAGGCGGCCCGAGCGCGCGACGCCGAGTAAGTGGCCGGCGGCGGAGTGGGCGACCCGGGCGGGGGCGGGGGCGGGGGTGCCTCCGAAGCTCCTGCGCCCCGGGGCCGGCGGAGGCATCAGCCGGGCGTGGGGTGCAGGGTGGCGGTCGGGGGGGGTCAGGGTGCCGGGAGGCGGTGGGTGGGGGCGGCTTTTGTCCCGGCCCGCGAGCATCTACACCTTGCGCTGCCCGGGGCGGAGGGGTGTCTGGGGCTGCGCGGGGTGGGGGGCGCCCCGGGGCCGGCGGAGGCATCAGCCGGGCGTGGGGTGCAGGGTGGCGGTCCGGAGGGGTCAGGGTGCCCGGAGGCGGTGGGTGGGGGCGGCTTTTGTCCTGGCCCGCGAGCATCTACACCTTGCGTTGCCCCGGGCGGAGGGGTGTCTGGGGCTGCGCGGGGTGGGGGGCGCCCTGGGGCCGGCGGAGGCATCAGCCAGGCGTGGGGTGCAGGGTGGTGGTGCGGAGGGGGGGGGCTCAGGGTGCCGGGAAGCGGTAGGTGGGGGCGGCTTTTGTCCCGGCCCGCGAGCATCTACACCTTGCGCTGCCCGGGGCGGAGGGGTGTCTGGGGCTGCGCGGGGTGGGGGGCGCCCCGGGGCCGGCGGAGGCATCGCGGGGCGTGGGGTGCAGGGTGGCGGTCCGGGGGGGTCAGGGTGCCGGGAGGCGGTGGGTGGGGGCGGCTTTTGTTCCGGCCCGCGAGCATCTGCACCTTGCGCTGCCCGGGGCGGAGGGGCGTCTGGGGCTGCGCGGGGTGGGGGGCGCCCCGGGGGCAGCCCCCCGTCCTCTCTCCTGGGCTTGCGGGCTGCGCCCACCGCGCTGGCCCTTGTGGGTGCGGGCCGGGGGCCAGGGGGGATGTAGGGGTCGACGTGGAGAAGCGCTCCCCGGGCTGCCCGCCGGCCCCGGAACGGCTCTGCAGGCAGGTGGCCGCAACCGAAGTTTAAAAGGCGCACCTTAAGCCCGTCTGCGCTTCGAACGCCGACTTTGAGGGCCGCCCGCGCTCGAACTTCGGGGCTCCCGCGCCTGAAGGTAGGGGGTGGAATGTTCACCGCTAATTTGCCGGATGCCCAGTCGGAGTTGAGGTTTTTCATAGGTTGACCTTTTTTCTTTTTCTTTCTTTCTTTTCTTTTTTTTTTTTAAAGCACGGAATGCATTCGACTGCTTCCCTACTTGTCCTACAAAATAGAACGCTTCCTCTTGGAGGACGCACATCATGCCCCTTAACACACACACACACACACACACACACACACACACACCTGGTTTCTGCGCGGTGAGCCCCCGTGACCTAGGCCAACCGCGGCCGCCCCGCCAGTGCGTGGGGATGCCCTGGAAAACTAGAGGCTGCGGTGGCTCCGGGGAGAGGAGGAGCGGACCGTGGGGGCGGCGGGGACGTTCCCCTCTTCCCCTTTCACCTCGATAGCTCGTTGCTTGAGCAGCTTGAGGCAGGTGGTGTGTGCGTGTGCGTGTGTGCGCGCGCGTGTGCCTGTGCGTGTTGGAGCGGCGGACCTGGGAGGAGACCGAGGGCCGGCCAAGAAGAGCTTTGGGATCCCCCGCCCCAAACCCCTCATGAAGCAATTTCAGGATCCCAGGCCAACGTCAAGTTGGTGAAACAGGAAAGCCCACTTGGCCCCCTGGGTCACTGGGGATGATGGATACGTGGAGATCCTCCCGGGTAGTGGTAGTGAAACAAAAGAAGTGTCTCCCAGCCCAGAAGACCAAGCATGGATTTTCCATCTTCATTAGGTGCCTTTTTAAATAAATTATTCACCTTAGGGGCCAAATCGTTAAAAAAAAATCACTTTACATTACTTACAAAGTCCAGTTACATTCAGAGGAAATTAGAGTGGGTGTTAGCTCCTTTCCCCTTTTGAGATGTGAGATACGTTAGATGTTAGATCGGTGATACTTCCTCATTGAAACCAGAGGATGAGACTTTTTAAAATTTTATTCAAAAACAAAAACAAAAACAAAACAAACAAAAAACCCAAACACCCTATGGCTATTATTCTGTGCTTTAAGAAACTTGTGCTGTGAGTTCTCCAACTGTGCTTTACATCTTCCGAAGGTGATCTTTTCTCCCCCTGGGAATCTTTTCTTCACCCAGGTGGTGAGGGGGGCAAGGAGGAGGGAGGGAGGAGGGCCCCCTTCCTTTAGGACAGTTTTCTTCCCATGAGTGAAACCAGTGAGGGATGCCCACCTGAAGCCTTACAGTAGGCTTACAGTGGGTGCTCTATTTCAGCTGGTCACTTGTGGATACAACTGCATTGTATTTTTTTCTTTTTTTTTTCTTTTTTTTTTTTTAAGATTTATTTATTAGAGCAAGGGTCAGAGGGAGGGGAGAGAGAGAGTCATAAGCAGATTCTGCGCTGAGCATGGAGTACTGTGCAGGGCTTGTTCCCAGGATCCTGAGATCAGGACCCGAACTGAAACCAAGTGGGGTTGCTTAACCAGTGGTGCCACACAGGTGCCCCGCGTTGTATTTACACAAGCCAGAGCTGTGCTAATGCCCAGTTAATGTCCCATTAGTAGATAACTTGTATTACCTGATGTTTAAATGAGGTATTACAGGAGATGAGAAAAATTTAATAGTATATAGAGTAACATATGTACATATTATATAATAATACATAGTTCTGTGGTTTCCTATATTTGTTGTAATAAATTTGCAAATTTATTGAGAGCTTCAATGCACCTTATTTGGTCTTTACATATAGCAATATGTAGCAGGATGCACATTTTTTTTAGGCATTTTTCTTTGTAACTATTAAAATCAGTGGCCTTGTTTGAATATCCATGAAACTTGATCATTGGAAATATCCTGAAAGAAATAAGGTCCCCAAATAGTTTAATTGCTTTTATCAATAAAATCAATCTTAGAAATGAACTGTTTTAGCTATAAATGCTTTTTTCCCCCCTTTGAAGATACTCTTGTTTTCTCATTTAAGTGATCTCTCCCCATGGATTCTGATCCCGTTTTCTGATCTGTGGGGTTTTTTTTTTTTTTTTAATCACTCTTCAAAATTTTCTCAGGAGACTGAGTTTAGTTGGCTTACTCAAAATGTGGTTACCTAATGGCTAATGTAGGCCCAGAAGTTGGAACACACCTTAAAGTTCTCCACTATGGTTTTTTTTTTTTAAGATTTTTTTTTTTATTATTCATAAGAGACACAGGGAGAGATGCAGAGATGCAGGCAGAAGGAGAAGCAGGCTCCCTGCGGGGAGCCCCATGTGGGACTGGATCCCAGAACCCCCCAGGTCACGACCTGAGCCAAAGGCAGATGCCCAATCTCTGAGCCACCCAGGTGTCCCTCCATTTATGCTTTTAGTATGGTGGCATAGGGATATGGAGAGTTGTCCTTACTTCTCTCCTGAAGGTACTGTTCACATTGAGAGTGCCCAGGGTGACCAGAGCGCAAGCATGGTCTACACCTGAGTGCGCTGAAGTCTAGTGTAAGGAGCCCCGGGGGAGTCAGGGCTCTCCAACTGTGCTGTTCACTGCTTGGATGCTGAATGGGACTTCTTCAAAAGGTTAAGGCTGCCATTCTAATGAATAATCAGAAGAACTTTTGTCTCTTCTTGGCACGATGCCATGCCATCGCTCTGTGGTAAAGTAATATTCAGATATGGATCTTCTCTTTATGAGCTGGGTCGGCTCTTTTCCGTCCAGAGCCAACTGGCCTGAGTGGGATTTGGGCCACAGCCTGCCTTTGGAAAGCTGTTCTTCATTACTGATGTTTAAGGCCAATTCCACTTTCCATCCATCGAGCCATTTTTCCATGCACTTCTTGCCAGTCTTGTATGTGGCAGGGTTCTCAGTGTCATACAATCTTTCTTAGGTTGTCAAATATAACAGGGCTTTTGTTCCGCCCTGGTTTAGTATTTGGTTAAAAAAAAAGTTAAAATGTCTGCGGTGTAAAAGAGTAGCTATAATGGAACATTTTCAGAGGGCATTATATTTATGTTAACATTGTGGATTTGATTATGTAGATCACATTCACCGCAAATCCCTAGTTCTTAAGGGTAGGCAAGGAAGACAGTGAATAGTTGATGCTTGAGGTAGTTTGAGAAATAAAATTTAATTTCTTCTACTGGGATTTGTTTTTTAGCCATTTCTTCACAGTGGATTTAGGTAAAGTGACATTTATTTATTTTTCTTTTTTCTTTTCTTTTTTCTTTTTTTTTGGGGGGGGGGTAAAGTGACATTTAAAAAAAAATCACCATCATGTATTTTCTAACAACAGAATTCTTAGAGTCCTAAACATCATCCTTAGGAAAAAAAAAGTCAATTGTTGTATATGAATCTTGAAAGAGGTGAGTGATAGTAACTGACACCGCGCTCTTAATTCTAAGAACTGTGCTTAGTACAACCCAAAATGTCACTTAAAAAATGGCCTGCTGTATTCTTAACCCTTTGTTTCCACTTCTTCCAACTGTAACACTTCCCTGTCCCCTTCCTCTGGCTCTCATTGCTCCCTTCCATTCATCCAGTGCCATCATTTCCCATTTAACAAATCCCATGATGTCTTGCCCAATTCCTTTGCCATATCTGTGACGGTGAATACACGTTCCTGTAACTGTGTATCTGGAAGCGTTGCCCATATGTGAGATGCATGGAAGGCTGGGCCTTTGTAGCTGAAAATTTCACATATTTCTGATCCGGTTCACTCAAATCTGTTTTTCAGGCCAATGTGCACTCTATCGACTACCCTGGGTTATTTCCCTTTTGACTAAGAAAGACCCTAGTTAGGATCATTTCATGCTTTTGTCACTAGGAGAGGCTTGGCTTCATTGTTTCTTTAGCGAAGCCTGGATTACTCACTTCCATCTTCCCAGGTCCTGCCTTAACAATGCAAATGTTTCTTGCTCCTTTGGCAAGTCAATTTAACCATAATAAATAATTTTTATTATATATGCTAGATGCCTAATGTAATATACTCAAGAAATACAACACATAGTTTCTTTTCTCCAAGGCTTACAGTTTTACAGTTCCATTTGTATATGGAAATGGTGCTAACTTGTGAAATCCTTTATTACAAATTCATTTAAAAGAGATGTCAATGAAAATCCATTTATACTCCCTTCCTATCTCTGGAAAAAAACACATTTTAAGTCACAGGTCATGTCATCAAACAAACGGCTTCCTTTTCCTTAGCATGCAGCAACCTTGCTTGCCAACACTGCCTTCTTCCGATTATCTGGTTATATTTTACTGTAACCTCCTTGACATATTAATTTTTTTCCAACTTCCTTGGACACTTCTCAGTATTTTTTTTTTGCATCTTTTCCCTTCAACTTCCAAATGTGGATATTTATTTCCAAATATTCAAGTCTCACCCCCTACTTTTCCACTCCCCCCCACCCAGATGCTTCAGTATTAATCTTGACTTTGAGTTTCTACTTCAATTTTCATGAGAGAACTTGCAAATCTCTCCATTCTCTATTGAGTTTTGGTGTCACATTCTTAATTTTTTTTTTAATGAATACTTAAGGGGAGCACAATCCTAGTTGGGGAAGGAGATTGAAATAAAAGACTTTTTGTTACTTTGTTCTTAACCCTAACAGACTTCTGCACATATTGACTACCCCATTATATATCAGGTAGTGTGATAGGGGTTACAAAAATAGGCCTTCACATAGCTTTTGGGCTACTCGGTGTTTGTGTGAATACCATTAAAATTACTACAAGTTAGAGTAAGATGTGTACATACAAAGTGATTGTATGAGTAAGATGTGTACATACAAAGTACATACAAAGCGACAAAGTGATTTAAAAATTTTTTTTATGAGAAAAGGAGTTTAACTCAAAAGGCTAAATGGAGAAGGTGATAATATGTATTTCAAACTTATCACTGTGTTTTGGTTACTCTAGTGCCATTTATCTGGAAGAGAAATTGAACTCTTGATTCCTTCGTGCCTTCATTTCACATCAGCCATGCAATACAGCAGACAGGAAGTGACTGCAAGTGACATCTTAGAATTTACTCGGAGTTATTTAGAGTAAATATAATTTGAAAGATTTGACACATCGCCGTAGAAAATTTCAGGAAAATTTATAGTGGGAGTGAGATGACTGCCCTTCAGGGGAAATCTATGCATGGAGGAGAAGAAAGCAAATCCTCTAATGTCCTCTGTGGAATTTGTAGGAAACTGTAAGGGAGTGGGAGGCACCCAAGGAGGGTTTCCCAGGCAAATCTGCCCTCTAGGTGGAGCTCTCATTCTGCCCTGCTCTTTTCTCCACCTCTACATCAACCCTTCCAAGTGACCTTTAACTCTTGCTTTCTGTAGCAGGGTTGACCCTGGAAGAGCTCATCTTTTCCCAATCATAATTACTCACCATTGTCACGAGCTCAACCCCCCCACACCGTGTACCCTTAAAGGCAGGGACTCCCTCCTTCATCTCAAGGACCCTAGAATATCTGGCACCAGATCATTGAAAATGACCAATAATGTCTGGCAAATAAGTAAAAGAGAAATGACTTTGAAAACCATTTTTTCTGCCTCTCATGCTCCAAAGACCTTGATGGTCTGTCCTCTATACATGATCCCTCTAAACATCACCTGGTGCCAATTTCCTATTTAAATCTGAGCGCCCCCATTCGTAGCTTCCAACCTCTATAAGAAGCCTCTCCATCTCTCGTTCCAGAGGCCACCTAAGCCTGCCAGTTCTCTGGAGTATCTTCTAATCATAGACTCCCTCATCCACTTTATGCCCAAATGTTGCATGGTCTCCGACTCATGACTACCTCCCTAATAGAGAAATCTGACTTACCTCTTCTTTAACAGACCATGAAAGTCAAAGCTACAAGACTGATCACTTGAAGCCTTCTTCTTCACCATAGCTCCAACGTGGCACTAGAATATGTACTTTTCAGAACTTTCTACATTTATATATATATATATATGTATATATATATATATATATAATTTTATACTTAGGCTGAGCAGGGTTTTTAAAAAATTGATGCAGTTAAGCTTTGAGGAGTTAAGATGAGTTAAGTGCCATGCAAGTACCGAAACAAAGGTTTTAAATTCCCAGTTCATGTATTTTCTTCTCCTCTATAGTGTAATGCCATTTCTTCCTTTGGCTAATTAATTTTATGTCCCAGTTGCCTCTTATAGCAAACCTAAACTTCAGTGTGTGTGTGTGTGTGTGTGTACACACACACACACACACACACACACACAGAGTGTAAGAGGCCAAATGACCTACGGTAGTGGTTCCCTGTCTTCAATGTTTATCAGAATAACCAGAGCCCTGTCTAAGCCTCCAGATGCCTGGGGCCCATCCCCACAGATTCTGACTTGAGAGGTGGAATCAGGGAGTCTGGACGTGTGACAGGCCACTTGGATGCAGGTGATATGTTAAAAATATTAGCCCTAACACTCCAGTATTTGAGCTCCACGGTCAAGGAAATCAAGGTAGAAACCACAGCTATACTTGCTACTAGCTGTGTGACCATCAGCAGTTATCATGCTTTTTCTTCAATTGCCTTCTGTCTCATTTTAATGAGAGCACTGATACTGTGTAGGATTGACATGAGTATTGATCTAGAAAATGAACATGACGGACTGAACCCAGAGTCTGTGGGGGCGTGTTTGACAAGGATGACGAAGGTGCTAATTATGGTGACGCAGCACCCCACAACACTGTGCTCCCTCACTGCTTTCATTTCTCATGCCCAGTTGGGTTCTCAAACATGCAGACAGAATCTTGGGTGACGCCCCCTCTACTTGTTGAAATGCTTCTCCTCTCCACACTCTCAGATCATTCTCTGTAAATGCAGCTCCCAAATGCCTTTCCTCTGAAAAGAAACATGCGACAAGTGGTCATGCTTAAGGCCTGGGGTCTCCAAATGAGGCTGGGGACCTTGGCCTTTCTTGTATGGTCTAGCAGGGCAGTGTGCATTTAAGGCACCCCCGGCCCAAAGAAAGCCATCCTATAGCTGACGCTGGTGAGGCCCACAATCTCGTTCTCCCCTCCCTGACTCCTGCCACCAAGGAGGCATTGGCTCAGAGGAGTTGTCAAGGTTAAGGTGTAGAAGCCCACATTGTTTCCTTGTGGCTCTTCCTGTTATTTGGTATGGGATGGTGTGTATGTCACTGAGTCTCCCTCAGCCTCAGGGTTTCTTTTTAGCTGTCAGATGGCACTGAGGATGGTGATGGTATTACCTGCTTTGCCTTTGGTGATAAACTGTGACAATCCAACATTTATAAATTGTAAACTGTTACATTAAATGTGAGTCGTTAGTAATAAAATCAGTGGAGCCAGGTCTGTCTCTTTTCCCAATTCTGCTGCATGTCATTGTCATTTTCTGAGGGCTCCTAGAGATTGCTTAAGTTGCTGGAAGGTAAGTTTGACTGGATGAGGTGAGTAGGATGAGAGATGTGTGAAGGGTGTGAAGAAACGAAAATCTGAGTCAGAGTGAGGGGCGGGGGGGACACAACCCAAGAAGACAATCCTAAAAAAAGGCTAAACTAAAATGGTTTTGCATTCTTTTACTAAATATTGTATTACAGTTCTTCCTAAGAGTTGTCAAGGAGACACCCAATTTTTCAATCTCTTATTCTCCCTCAATTTAGGTCTTTGCAGCACTGTGTTTACACTATAGCAGGTGCTTCTCACACCTTCCTGTGTATTTCAGTCCCCTGGGGATCTTGCTAATGCAGATCCTGAGTTAGTGGGCATCAGGCCACTTCTCCCCAGCTCCCCAGCGATAGCAGTGCTGCTGGCCTGGGGACCTGACTTTGAGTAGCCAGCCACCGGAGTTGAGTTGAACAAACCTGAGAGAATGGGAGAGGGATCAGAACTCTCCAGGCATGACATCCATAGCTTCCAACAAACATGGAGAGTCATGGGCAGTAACCCTTTTTGCTGCATGCAAAAGCTGCTCATCCCCATACTTGCTATCCAAACATTTACAGTGTTTGGTTGTTTATTCAAGAAAATTGCAGTTGCCTTCTGAATTCTGCATCAGCTAAAAGCCCTCAGAGTCAGTGCCCCCCTGCCCTGTGGGTACTAGTGTCTCCTTTCCCGGTGCTTTCCCTTGAGAGGGGAGAAGGGATCCAAACACTGCCTTCTTAATTTGCCTTAAAAGCGACTGAGACTTCATTCTTAATATGAAAAGGATAAAATATAATTTGTTTTCTTTGTGCTAGAATATTCTCCTCTTTAGGTTTTGAGTATATGTCATTCTCTTTGATCATCCCATCCATACCGTAATGGATGTCGAGCAGGTGTCATCCATCTGTGTGACTTCCGAGAAGACTCGGGGCTGCCCAGAGAAGAAGCTAGAGATTTTTGCCTCAGAGCCAGGTTTCAGCAATAAGGAACATATCTCGGTAACGTTCTTTGGTAACAGAAAGTCTTCACTCAAGCTAAAACAAATGGAGACCACACAAAATTTTGAAACAGTGTTTTCATACTTGTTTGTTAATAATACAGACTTTTTGAAACCTGGCCCTGGGGTCCTTGCCCCCAAGAGCAGAGGATCATCCCTGAGGTTTTGACATACAGCAGTCTTCATTTCGGATCACTAGAACACTGGAGGGATTCCAGTGAGCCTGTGCCAGCTGTCCCTGGGGTATGTCTATGTTAAGCCAGAAGTGGGATCTTTGGCTTAAAAGAAATACCCTGCAGCTTTGGAGACACTTATGCAAGGGTCAACTTTGTTGTCCAAAAAGTAGTTTCCAGAAAAAAATGTTGCCTTCTCTGTGCAGTATGTTTCTGTAGGTATGGTCCACGGGGTGTCATTGAGGGAGACTGAACTGCCCCGGGAAGGAAAGCAGGTAGTTTATTAGATTATTTTAACAGGTTTAGGTACTTAACATTTTGAAACAGAAGCCTTTCTTCCTATCCTCTTTTCTTATTTATAGCATACGTTTAATTATTAAGTTCAGTGTCTTTGCCGATATTCAGAATCTCAAAAAGAGCTCCATTCATGTCAAACTTGTGAGAAGGTTGCTTCGCTTTAATCATATGAAATATAATGAAGAGTTTTTACATTATTACATTTGTTATTAGAAAAGCAAATATATACCTGAAGAAACATTATTTTTTTCTCTCACTTTAGAAAACTACATGTTCCTGGTATAAGATGCTCAAAGTTTTAAGAACTATAAAGAAGAAAAACTCACTTTAAGTCTTGCTCAAAATGGATACTTCTATTAACACTGTGATATACATCTACAGATTTACCAATATAACTTTAAACAATAGTTGTATGAATGGTTGTAGGTCTTTAAAAAATCAACATAATTAATGCAGGCTATACTTTTAATAGCTTTACACACATTAATGTGCATTCGATTTTACTAAATGGGCCAATTAAGGTGGAAATTCAATTTATTTAGCTTGACATGGGGAAATTTGAATCATTAAAAAAAAAAAAGCCTAGTAAATTACAATTACAGAGTCTCATAATAAAGTTGGAAGTAGGAAAATGAAAACAAACAAGCATAATCCCTTGAAGCAAACAAAAAAATCTTTGTCTCAGCGAAGGATGTACTGTTGAGCCAGGAACAAGTAATCCCGTGGAACTTAGTGTGTGCCCATGAAAGGTTAAGCTCAGTAAACAGTATCTTCCATTCTAACCCTTGAGGACCTTCCCAGATACATAAGGGGAGAGGGTTAGGGTTTCCCCAGGGGAGCTACAGCTGTCAGATTCTGCCTTGGTCCCATCTAACCCCTGTAGCAGCTCCCAGGAGGCTAGGGGACCTCTGGGCTGTTCTGGGGCCCAGGGGCTGGGCCCAAAGCACTGCAGGTGGTCAACCTGCCCAGCAGCAAACATTTTGATGTGTCCGTGGCTCTTTGATGCATTGGCACCCAACGGGGAGTTGTTTATTTGCTCTGTTGTTATTTGGAAGGTCTAATGCACAGATTGGCTGTAGTTGAAAATGAGTCAGATCAAATTTGCGTTTGACAACCTGCATTCCTGATTGGAGAGGACAGGCGGTAGTTAAAAGCTTTGATTGTCCATGCCAGTATTGGGATTCCCACCAACTTGAGCCTGAAATGATTTTTAGCCTTTTCAAATAGCGGGTTTAGTCTGACAGGGATCACAGAGTTTGCCCCCTGATACATGATATCTGGGGATTTGAAGATGTATTTCAAGGCTGTCATAAATGAATTTGGTTTGGAGAGAGAGATCAAAAGCAATGTGGCAGGAGTAAGTGGGTAGAGGTGGATTTCTAACCAGTTTCTCTCAAAATTGATCTGCAGTTCCGAAAAGCAGCCTAACTCGGGGGTTCTACTGCCTCATCCAGTGATGTTCTCTTGCAAGAGGTTAAAATGAGGGCAGTTAACTTCAAAGGCAGCAGATCCAACAGACAAAAGAAATGCAAGTAGACTTGGTCTGAGACCTTAGAGAAAACATCCCCAAACCTGAGAGTCGGAAGCCCTGTACTTGGGGAGAGGAACTTGGGGTCTCCCAGAAAATTCTGTTAGATGGAACTGAGGTTTCCTTCACTGCAGAGGAACCACTGGGCCCACTGGCTCTGGTGGGATTTGTTGGGAGACTCCTCTGGGCTGGGTTGGTCTTGTTTGCTTCCCAATTCCCTGAGCTCTAGATGCCTCTTGGTATAATGACACCATGCAGTCAGTCTGGCTCCGTGGAGCAAGCTTGTCCCCTCCTTGTTCTTAGAGGAAGCTTTGAAGACAGAACAGTAGCAGCTCTTCCAGTGCCTTAAATACGACCTAAGCAATATTGGATGCAAGACCATGAGGGGAGACTATTTGGTTGCCGGAGCCAACTCTTCCGTAAAGGTGCACATCCTCTAACCAACTGTCTTCTTCACCCTTGATGGGGGGGGGGGGGTAGGGTCATGAAAGGGGCTCAAGGAGGAGACAGAGAGGCTCCCTTTCCTGCGCTGGAGCACAACAGGATCCTCCAGGTCCAGGGCTTAGCTGCCCACATACCAGTGAGCTTCACCTGGTGAGTTTTGTCCCTTGCCTTCCATTTACCAGCTGTAGCGTGCAATGTTGTTTAAATCAGTACCTTGTTTAAATCAGAAAAAGTTTAGGCTTGGTCCTTTCTATTAAAAAGTCCAATTTTATCTTGAAGAACAAATTATTATCCCCTTGTCTTCTCCCCATCTCCAACTGACATCTTCCTTATCTGGTTTCCAAGTCCATGCCAAGGTGTGGCTAGGTTTATTATCATCCATTAGAACTTGAGCAACATTTGAAAACTAGTACAGAATAAGGGGAAGGTGTAACTACTCTTCTTACTGTGATTTTAATGTATCTTTGGTGAAGAAGCTCAACCTAAGTATTAGAGGCTGTTTTTCTCAAAAGGGAATGGATTTCATGGCTTAGCCAGTGTGATAAGGGATGGCTTATCTCTACTCTTGGTGCAATTTAAGCAAAATCACACTCTGTCCCTTGAAAGTGTTAAATATTTGTATCTGTTAGGACTCATAATGCTGCAGTGAGATCAGGGAACCCGTTAGACCTGCAGAGAGGCCAGGAACCTCTGCATTGGAAGAGGTGACGAACATGGCAGTGAAGTGCAGACCAACTAGTAAGGCCTTAAGGAGCAAGTAACAACATTCTCCCAGAGGGTACAGATGGAGAAACTCTGAGACTGTGGCTCATCAGGAAAGTTTGACTTTGACTGAATTAAGGAAGAATAAATACCCAGTGAGGAGCACCGTATCAATTGAGGGATACTTGAGGAACATACTAGAAAGGATAAGACTTGGCAAATATTGACTGGTGTTTCTTGAAGCCTATCTGCAGATCTTATGACCTATCCCTCAAGATAACATCTAATACTATTTCCATTTGTAGACCTCTGTGTAAAGATGCTTCCATTTTTTAAAACCTTTTATTATTATTTATTAGAGCATGCATGTGTAGTTGGGGGGAGGGCGCTGAACAGAAGGAGAGAGAGATCCCAAGCAGACTCCCTGCTGAGCATGGAACCTGATGCGGAGCTTCATCTTAAGACCCTGAGATCATGACTTGAGTTGAAATCAAGAGTCAGACGCTTAACCGACTGAGCCACCCAGACACCCTGAAGATGCTTCAATTGTTAAATCATTTTGTGTCTTTGATCCTTTGTGTTTAAAGGAAATCATTGTATTAATTCTGAGTTTCAGTGGCCATGTGTCTTGTTACTGAATCTCATCGTTCTAAACTCTGTTGCTGGGTAATCCTTTCTAGTTCTTTCTATCCATCACTGCCCATCAAGCAACTGGTACAGAGCAGGACTCAATTCACATTTGTTGCTGCATAGAATTAGAGTAGCATTTTACCTAGTTTCTTCTCCTCCCCTGCATCCCTACTGCCCTCTCTCCACCAACCCTGGCAAGATTTAATATTACTTGGCTGCTGTAGCACGAACTGTGGCCTGAGAAATTGTTTCTCTTGGCATCTCCAGTTTTTCTTTTCTGCTCAATCCTTCATACTCACAGATATTTCTGCTATCGATGTTCAGGCACCCAGGGGCCTGCCTTCTGCTGTTATATGAAGACATCTTGTATCCAAGCGTCACACTGGCCATTGGCATCCCTCACTTCCCTTGATGTGCTCTGGGGACATATGGCAATCAGTCAAGTTCAAGACCTGCCAGCACTGCAGAGGTGCTGTTTCTAGGAACTTCTAGGGCCAGACTTTGTCCCTTATCAGTAACTTCTGGAAGCTGCAGACCTAGCTGGCTTTCTTTTGTTATTTCCTCCCCTTTTTTCCTTTCTGAGCACCATCCACCAACTCGAATAATAATATCTGATGTTTATTGGATGCTTTCTATGTGTTGAGTACAGTGCTAGAACTTTACGTTCAGTTCCAGATTAAATGCTCCTAACAACCATGTGGGAGAGAGATTATTTTCTTTCTTAGTTTCAAAATGAGGAAATGGAGGGTCAGAACCGTTAGGTAACTTGTCCCAGATCACCAGCTAGTGAGAGGGAGAATTAAGATCGTGGTCCAAATACTTCTGACCACAAACTCTTAATCGGCATGATGTCCCACTTCTACACCCCGTTCCATGACAAGGAAGGATCCCATGAGTATCTGAAGAGACTCAGGTTCAATATTCCCTTCTTTCCCCTAGCCAGGACCCAGGAATAAGGTCTCATACCATGTAATTTATTTCTACCTCCCTCTGATCAAGAAAGTACCCTCCCTTGGACAAAGAATACTGTCATTAGGCTCGGCCTCTTTGGCTGCATCTGATTGTGTATTGGTTCATTTTCCATTGTCTCCTCAATCATCACTTTGGCCCGGTGGTTCATCGGGCTCGCTCGTGCTGAGGGGAGGGGACAGGGGAACATGGGCTGGAGAGTGTCCGGGAGATGCTTTGTCCGTGCCTGCGGCCTGCTATCACCTGACTAAATTGTTTATTGGATTGCTGTGTTCCAGCTCCGGGGGAGGCCACAATGCCATGTTTGTGTATGAGAGGCTCTGGCTTTGATTAGCAGCTAGCTCCAGTGCAGCTGAACATACAATAGGGACCAAAGGATGGGGGAAAAATCCTGCTACAGTTTCCCATTGGAAAGCATTCCCTGTCAAGCTTGGACCTCCAGCAGTGGGGCCCAGATGGACAGAGGCTGGGAAAGGTTAGGCGATGGGTTCTCCATGCTCTGCCTGCCCCATTGCTTGGGGTGAAGTCACTCCTTTACATGGAGTGTTGAGCCATCTGCCTCTAGATGTCTTTCATGATTTAAGGTCTGAGATTGGTATTGATGTGGTTTGACGCGAGGCAAAGCCTGGAAGGATGAAGAGCATGAAAGAGCCCCACTATTACAAGGGATGGGGTAAAAACATGGGAAGGATGGGCCCATCTTAAAGGGCTGGTCACACCATACCAAAAAATAAAAGTCATTACCTTGGTTGTGTGGACGAGGTAAGAATAACTGTGACTGTAATTTTATCAATGATAGAAATGGGAAGGTTTTATTCCATAATAGAGGCAGAGTTAGTGATTTTGTAACAGACAAACTCATAATAGAATTTTATTCTCATTAAATGAGGTTTTCTGTTGTCAGCACCCTATCCATTGGTCGCTGAATAATAAGGTATCAGCCCAAGTTACAGACCCCCTGTAAATCCTTAGAGGAGTATTTAATTGGGTGAGCATTTTTAGCCAGTAGAATATTTGCCTGAGATATTGTGCATGTTACAGAAGGACACCATCCATTCTCTTAGCCTGTAGGTACCTTACCTGGGTCCCCCTGAGAGGGACAAAGGAGACTTGTAGTTAGAAAACTATACAGTCTAGAGCATGGTGAATTGGCAAAAGGATGGTTCTATCAAGTTACCGAGAGGAAGAAGGCATTCTGGTCTGGAGCAGCCAAGGGAAGGGCGGGCAGAGCTGCATGAGGAAGTAGGGTTTGCAAAGATGGAGTGCTGCTATGTGTGGGAGAAAGGCAAGGAGTAAGCATTCCAGGTGAGGGGTGAAGAAGAGGACAGCCAAAGAGATGACAAAATTGAGATTTGGGGGACCAATTGCAGATGGGCCTGATTCGTGCACACAGTAGGTGGCCGGAGAACCAAAGTGAGGAACAGAAAAAAGCATAGGGCCACAAGAGCAAGACCCCTGAAGGCCAGCCAACGTGCTTGAATTCCACTGTGTTAGACAGTGGGGAATCACTGATGGTCCCCACAAGTAAGTAAGGGGAAAAAAAGTGGTAGAGAAGAAGAAAGATTATTTTTAGAAGAGTAGTAGATTATAGGTGGAGAGAATCAGGTTTTAAAAAGTAATCCTCTGGGTACTGGCCTTCCTCCTCAAGCCTTTGATCTTTTCACATTCTAGAAATCCTGTTCACACTTCAGCGCTTGGCTTAAATACCATCTCTATGAAAATTGTCTTTATTCCTCCAGTTGAAATGAATCCTCCTCTTCCTGTTCCACAATTTTCTGTGATTTCTCTTCTAGTTTTCATTCGTTCATTCAAAAATATGGAGTGAACACACAGTGTGCTGAGCTCTCTGCTAGGAATGCAGAGATGAATAGGACCCCATCTCTGTCATCACATCCCACAGTCTGGTTGGGGGTAGACCCGTACATCAATGTAACGCCCAGGCAATGATCTAGATAGGTATTCCTGAAAATCCATAAGAGAGACCCTAATTCAGCTGGAGGTGGAGTCAAAGCAGGCTTCCAAGAAGTCATGTCTCCTGACTTGTGTTTTAATCTTGAAGAAGACCAAGGAGAAAGGAGGGTGGCATTCTAGGTAGATACAGTAGTGCAAATCCTGATTTTATTCTTGTCTTGAACAGTGATTTGAAATGATTGTCTATTCCTTATGTGTGGAGCCTTTTGCCCAGGTACTTGGGAACCATAACTGAATGAATGAATTTCTAATGCCTTGATGTATCTAAGTACTTGAGAGGGATCCTTTCTGGAGATACTAAGAAGGAAAAGAAAAGCCATCTGAAGTCTAGAGGTTAGGATGTAGGGTGAGTATATTTAAAAGGTGATTGGAAAAATGGGATGTTGAAGCTGACCCAGTTTGGGAAAATTCTGGTGCCGTGGATAGAAAGAAGACATCTGGAGAAAGAGCTGATTTGGGGGAAGAGGTGGATGTCCTGGGTCTGAAGAAGTTGTGGCAAGATGAGATTCCCTCAGACCTGAGCATAAGCAGGACCCACACATCCCATATCTCTCTGAATTTTGTGGGCACCCTCAGTGCCTGGAAAGGCCGTATGATGAGCGTGAGCTCCAGGCATGTCACATGGGTGAGTGGTATCCAGGCTCCTTCCTGTACCTTCTTCTGCCCCAGCAGATCTTGCAACATCTTATAGCTACAATGAGGCAAGACCACGTTAACAGTTTTATTTTCTGGGTAATATTTTTGATGACTCTGCTCCTTGCTTTGAATTTCCCTTGGATGTATCAGCCTTTGAAAAAGCTCTGTAATCAGGTCTAGGCATTTCATATGGAATGGCTTGAAGCCACATCTTCTACCAGAGATCATTTGTTAGCCAAGACCCTTCTGTAATTTGAGGAACCACATTTGAGATGAGCACCGATCACTCACACCGAGGTGCCTGCTCTTCCCCTGAAGCTGCTCATTTTCCTTCCCTCAAGTGAATGATCTTGTGCCAGTCATGGGCAGGGTCATCCCTTGTGCAGCCAGTGGAAGAAAGTAGTTATTCATGATGAGCAACACCACAGTAACCGGGAAAGCCAGACTGTTATGGCTCACCAAACTTTGATGAAAATACATGGAGAAAAACTAGAGCTGGACCCTCAAAGGCAGAAAGCTTCTCATGTTCTTTGTTGGAAGGGCTCCTGTCTGGGGAGAATGTTTTGTACCATGATGGCTTCTTTGCTATCCACAGTCAGCACCTCTTCCTCCACATATCCTGCTGGGATATGAACACTCTCCTTTCTGGCATTTCTTTATCCAACCCCAGGGGTCTTCTTTGCACCCCAGGGCAGAGTGGATGTAAATGGATAATTTTTTCATTTTTCTTCTTTAAAAATTATTTTTCATCTTTGCTAAAAGACAGGAAAGCTCAGGAAGAAGTCACAACTGTCTGGTTTCCAATCCAATTGGAGTCTGAAGAGTCAGGAAATGTCCTAGGGATAGAGATTAGACAAGATATTTTCTAAGAAAGCCATTTAGCCATGCATATATTATCCTTAAAAATACTCCACATTATGGGGCACCCGGGTGGCTCAGTGGTTGAGCATCTGCCTTTGGCTCAGGGTGTGATTCTGGGGTCTCGGGATCGGGTCCCACGTCGGGCTCCCTGCATGGAGCCTGCTTCTCCCTCAGCCTGTGTCTCTGTCTCTCTGTGTCTCTCATGAATAAATAAAATCTTCAAAAAATTTTTTTTTCCAGATTAGAGGTTAGTCTGCAGATCCTGGTCCAAGTAATCTGGGGCTTCTGAGGGTGAAATCATGTGATTTCACAGAGATTTTCCCTCCTTTGATTCCTTTGACCAGTCAGTAAGCTTCTGTCAGGATGAGCTATTATAATTCAATTCAGAATCTTTTATTTGCAGATAATCCCACTCGATTTAAAAAAATTCTCTTCTGTATTGAAGCTTCTCTGTAATGAAACTAACAACAAATATATAGGTAATACGTTATCCTTTGCAATTTTCTTTCATAGTTCCTAACTCCTTTTGTCCTCAGAACAGTTGTATGAGGTCAGATTTAATATTTCTACTTCTTGGGATGCCTGGGTGGCTCAGTGGGATAAGCGTCTAATTCATGCTTTCAGCTCAGGTCATGATCTCAGGATCATGAGATCAAGCCCTGAGTTGGGCTCCATGCTCATTGTGGAATCTGCTTGAGGTTCTCTTTCTCAGTCGGCCTCTCTCCTACTTGATCTCTCTCTCTTTCAAAATAAATAAAATACTTAAAAAATATTTTTACCTCTTGTACAGATGAAGAAAAAGAGGGTCTAGGAAGGGAAAGACTTGTCTAGAGTTTCTCTAAAAAGGCAGATTGGAGTTACCTCATCCCCCTCATCCCCCTCAGAATTGGGATAGTTTTCATAATCTGTGGAAGTATTTGTTAAAAAAAAAAAAAAAAGAATTCAAAGACAGCTGGTATTCTGTTCTTTCCTGTGTATAGATTCTTTGGCTTACAACATTGGCTTGCCCAATGTTTCTTCACCTGCATTTGAATCTCACAGGGTTGTAATCTGAAAGCGCCTCATCCTTCACCTGTGAAGTCAGAAACTTTAGGTGAGGGCTTAGGAACAGCAATTTTTAGCCAGGCCATTTCATATTCAGTAAAATTTGAGAAACTGTGTGTGTGTGTGTGTGTGTGTGTGTGTGTGTGTGTGTGATATTTTCACCATATGTCTATTGAGAATAAGGTCTATTATGATGCTGGCTGTCTTCCAGAAATTATTGGAAATAGATTCTAGGTTCTAGACCAGACTCTAAGAATTGGCTAACTTCATATTTTAATTAAATCATTTGAATTTTGCAGGCTTTCATGTCCTTAATTGTAAAATAAGGGACCTCAACTAAAAGATCACTAAGATACCCTTAAGTGGTTGGAATCAGCATCTATGCTCTTACCAAACTTTGGTTCTCAAGACTTTCCTCTCTCCCCATGGAATAGACTTCTGACTATGTTTAAGTCTGTGGTTCTTAAATTGGCGTTCCTCATCTGCAGCATCAGGTTCACTTGGGAACTTGCTAAAAAGGCCCATGCTCAGGTACCACCTCAAACCTACTGACTCAGAAACTCTAGGGTGGGATCAGCATGCTGTGTTTTAATAAACCCTCCAGTGATTATAATACATGATCAAGTTAAAGAATGATGTGTGTAGGCATTTCTGATCCTGGCCAGTACATGCAAATCACTTGCTCTATAATTACATTTTGTTTTCCTGGAGCTGGGCTGTGACTATATGCTGCTGTCTGTTTCTCAGGGAAAGACATTTAAAAAAGTATAATCTGTTTATAATCCATGACTTTTGAGGGTAAAAACCCAATTTCCTGTGTTTCTAAAGTAGTTTCTCCCATATATAGAGGTATTTAGAGGTCATAGGAAACCTTGGCAGAGGAATGAAATTTTCAATTATGGGCATTTTTTTACCTTGCATGGTTCCAATATGCATGAATTTTGGTTTCTACAGTTTACTTAACCCTAAAACCCCAATAGCATGGTTTAAATTTTAGTATATTAACCATAAGTAAGTATACACAGTAAAGATTTCACCCCAGTTAGTAAGTAACAGATTTGCTTTCCAATTGGTGACCAGTCGCATCACTTCTTTGGTCATTGGTCCAGATTTGTCAGTCACCTTGCATCTGTCATTCATGTTATGCAAGGACAGCAAAGAAGGTAGTCCTCTTACCTCCTTGTCTCCCAGTATAAACTCACATGACAGTTTTTCAAAAATGGATAACTAAAGGGAAATTGGCCAACAAAGTTGAAAATGTGGGCAAGGAATGAGAAGTGATTTACTACTGGGAGTGAAATTGAAATGACATCCAAATGGACATAAGAAATAATGAGAGGCAGGAACATGGACACACTGCCCTTTGAGAGACAGCACGAATGCAGCCAGACGTTTGGTGAACACCAACTTGATATAAACGAGGAAGACAGATAAGACAAAGGAGATGAAAATGTGCCAAAGTGATTGACGCTGGCCAAAAACTCACTTGAATAGAATTCTTGAGTGTATGCTAAGACTTGAAAACTTGAAGAATGAAAGAGTAAAATAATCTTAGCCTAGAAAGGCATAGAAATTTGCCAAGGCATAGAAAAGATGCTTGCTCAGTATTGTGACTTACACAATGGGAGAAAGAAAGCAAGCTCTTCAGAGGATTCTGGATAAGTATTTTACAAAAACAATGATGAGACACACACAAAAAATTTCCTTTTTAAAAAATCTCAGTATTACTAGCATTGTACATGACAGTATGCTGTTAGCTTTGCCATATTTTTATTTCCCTATAAGTTTTTAATGATTTGGTGAAAATTTTCAAAGTTTAAGGAACAGTCATACTTTTTCCTAATGATTATCAAGCTTGCTTTCCATGGTTTCAGTCTGCATGACCATTTTTATGTCTGCACTACTGGGCAAAGCCATGACTACCTGCATATGTCTGTGTATGCATCACTTCCAAACAATAACGATGAGGTTTTGCATTTCATATTTGTAAAATAGAAGAGAGGTCACCACCTGAAAACAGCCATCCATTTATTTGCTTCTCAAATATTTATAGGATGCTCACATACTCTTCTTCTAAGCCTTGGAAACCAGGGGTGAAAAGATATGGAATGCCTGCTTCTACTGGAAGCTTTCATTCTGGACAAATGAACCAAATAAGCAGATGCAATTTCGGTTAGTGTTGAAGTTAGGAAGAAAATCAAAGCGGGGAATGAGCGCATTATGAAGGTGCCTGTGCCAGGCAAGGATGGTTGTCAAGAAAAGCCTATTTAGGGACACCTGGGTGGCTCAGCAGTTAAGCGTCTGCCTTCGGCTTACGGTGTGATTCTGGAGTCCCAGGATCGAGTCCCATATTGGGATCCCAGCATGGAGCCTGCTTCTCCCTCTACCTATGTCTCTGCCCCTCTCTCTCTCTCTCTCTCTCTCATAAATAAATAAAAATTTTTTAAAAAGCCTATTTAGTTTCCACCACATGCTGTCCCTGGGTGGGGATAAAACCACAGTTATATTTTATCTCCCTCATTTTCAATGACTAAATCCAAACTTCTTATCTGTAAACTGCAGTATATTATCTTTATGGAAATCAAAGTTATTAATAGTAAACATTTTGTTTTATTTATCCTAGTCATGTATGGCCTCTTTTAAGTAAAACAAACTGAATAGGAAATCTATAAATACAAAACTATGTGGAACTTAGAACTAGGAAACCTTAAAACTAGGAAACTATGAAAATTTTTTCTTGCACAGTTTAAGCATTAAACAATATTTTAATTTTGCAGGTTACCTAAATTTAAATTTGGGATCCTATGTTTGAATTCCAAAGGCCGCATCTATACTTCAACTGAGAAACATATTAAATAGTGTTTGGAAAAGAAGAGGAAACCATATTCTGATGTCCATAAAAAAAAAAAAAAAAAAAACCTTCAGTTGAAGCTGATACTAGTCAATATCTAGGAAAGATAATATTGTTATAGATTATAAATTCACATATTTAATCTTTTATCACCTGTCACCTAAGAACTTGGCATCAGTGATAAAACATTATTGCTGATAAGCGAGATCTTGCGACTATTGCCATCTAAGTATGTTTATAGAGAATCTATATAGTGAGATAAACTATATTGAAAGTATGTAATGTACACAAAAATATATTTTTTTCATATTCTAGAGAGAAAGAGAAATCTGTATAAAAAATCTATAGGACAGTATTTGGTTAAAAACTCTTTTGAAGCCAAACTGAAATTCAAACCATATTTGGATTAAAGGGTTTTCTTTTGACGAAACAAACATGTCTCTGATTTTTAGCCAAGCTGTGAGCAGGTATAAAGCCTGCCCTGAAGCCAGTTGGATAAGTAGTATGAACCCTGGACTTGGGTGAGGGGAGAGCATAAGTGGGGAGCGTTTCTGCTGCTGAGCTGTGTACGTGCCCTATAAGTCAGCATCACCTAGAGCATGGAAACTTGGTTGGCAAAAGCAAGGGAGGCCTACCAGCTGTTGAATTGTTTCCTTAACTGTCCATTATCTTGGGTGCTCTCAACATCTGTGGACTCAAAGTGCATTGCTGAATACTCATTACAGAGCCACAGCACATACACTTCACCTCAAAGCTTACTTTGAGTCTGGGGTGGCGGGGGGGGGGGGGCAGAAGTTCAAGCACGGAGAGTTCTCCCAATCTCAGCTTGCTCTGTAGGATGAATAGCTACATCAAGACCTCCAAAGAGGACTAACAAGGCCTCCTGTGGGGCAAGATGGCCATAGGTCTGAAGGACCAGAGAAGCCAGGGTGCTGGTTTGCATAAGGCTATTGCAGCTAGGAATAAAATTTGATTGACAAGCTCCTGTTGGGAAAGTGAGAGAAAGTGTATAATGCAAACTTGAAAAAAACCCCACTGCATTAGAAAAGTTTGCTAATTTTTCTCTATTCGGTATCCAGCATTATATTTCTTTCTGTAAGACTCCTTAATGGTGTGTGAGCTCTTTATTCTCTTTAAACATCTTCTAGAGAAATCTCCCCACTTTCCTGCTCTACTACAGCTTTAAGTCTGAGAAGGAGCGAGTGTGTTCATAATCTTTATAATAAATACATATTTATTAATGCAGAGACAGATATTAAACTCTAAGAGAAAAACAGTGTGAAATTTCCTAGAAGTGTGAAATGATCCCATTGATAATTGAGCAGAGAGGATAGGATATTTAGGACATGCAGTCCACATTTTTGACTTGACACTAAAATGTTCAAGAAAGATTTTATGTGCCAGGGTGTGGCTCTTCATTTTCTATCAGGCAAGTGAGTGAGCACGAGGAAGGGTGTTGAGGTGCGTGGGTGAATGGCAGTGAATGATGAGTAGAAAAAGAAAATATAGGACTATTTTATTCCTCCAAGGCATGAAATAATGATAAGAATAAAATTGAGGATGCTCAAAAGTTGTCATTTAAATATGAATATATATGTCTATGTCTTCCAAGCAGGCAAGCACACATCGAGCATACATAGAGTGTGAAAGGGCATTTCAGAGCTGAAGAGAGGGAGGGATTTCTTTTCTTTTCTTTTTTTTTTTGGGGATTTGTTTTCTGCCACTTAGAGTGTCATGGGCACATGGACATGTGGATTTTTTAGTTGGTGGAATGTGTATTTAAGGGGCATTTCAAGGAAGCCAGGGGCATTGAGTACAGATTGGAAAAACGGCCCAGACCATTTTAACAGTGTCTTTGACCTTTCAATGTCACTGAAGTCCTAACCCTATGTATAGAAAAATAACAATGTCACTGAGTCCTAGGAAACCTGGAGAGGCTGGAGAACAGGCCGCATGCTCTCACTGCTTGCATCAGTGTAGCACAGGCCCTGTGCTCAGCCTCTGGGGCCTGCAGGCTTGACGGCTTGGGGTCCTCCTCCACTGTGCAGGTTTGAATACCCTTTATGGACGCCAAGAGGACAGTCTGAGATCTCAGATTCTGATAAAATGACAAAAAAAAAAAAAACAAAAAAAAAACAACTCTACAGGGGAGGCGTCCTGAGTTTTCCATTTCAATGACTACAGAGGAAGCTGAACAGCTCAAAAAAGCTGTGAGCTGTTTGAGGAGGGCCACTGCTGTCTTGGTGAAATGAGGAAGAGCTATTTGCTTTCGGCCCCTTGGGGTGCCTTCTTCAATGTCAATTTTTAAAGAAGGTGCTCAAAAAAGAGCTCTCAGGTTATGGGAGTTCAAGTCAGGCCCTCTTTAGAGGCTGAAGCTTGCAAAGAAATGGAAGGGAGGAAAAGCTAACCTTCATGAAATCTTCTAACATTTTTTGAGCCAGGAAGGCAGATAAATCCTTTGTTATGTGTAGGACTTCAGTGAATCCTCACGATAGTTCTGTAAGGTGGGAACCAGTTCATCCCATTTTACAGATGAGAAAATTAAGGCTGAGAGCCGGTAAAGTGCTCTTTGGGTAAGTAGGTGAGGCTTGATGGCAAGTGTGTGCATTGGTCTGGACCACAGGTTGTCAGCAGTCATACAGTACCTGTACTGTACGTAGCTTAGATAATAGTGGGGGGAGCTGATAGATACATGGAGCAGAAAAATCTCCCTTTAGTGATGTAAAAAGAAAGATACAAATGACACTAGTCATGAAAGTGCCCAAGAGCAGGGGCATCTGGGTGGCTCAGTGGTTGAGCATCTGCCTTCGGGTCAGGTTGTAATCCCAGGGTCCCGGGATCGAGTCCCACATCGGGCTCCCTGCAGGGAGCCTGCTTCTCCCTCTGCCTGGGTCTCTGCCTCTCTTTCTCTCTGTGTCCCTCATGAATAAATACATAAAAATCTTTTAAAAAAGAAAGTGCCAAATAACAAACAAATGGGTGCTGGTGGTGGAGGCAAGTTAGTTCTAAGCATTGAATGCTATGCCTCTGCCTTCACGTAGTGTAATTCACCCGAGGTGTTATTATCCCATTTCATCAATACAGAAAATGAGGTCTCAGGAAGGGCAGGTCAGTTTCTCAGTCATCAGCCAGTATTTGATGAAGGCTATCTTTGAACTCTGGTTTTCTGACTCCAGAGTCCACCCTCCGCTTCCAGCCTCATGGCGAGTGAAAGTGAGCACCCTGGAAGGTGGAAGAGGAGCAGCAAGGGTACCATCCAGCAATGCCTGTGGCCATTTGTTCATTCACTTACTCATTCAGAGTGCCCACATCTGTGTGTCGGGTGTCTGGAAAGGAATCCAAAGTTAAATGAAGCATAGAGCCTACCATTTGTGGTCTTAAAAATATACATGATGGGGCTGCATATTTTGTGTAAATATTCACAAAAATGAATATTTAATGTGGAGTCACATGGGATAAAATGCTACCTAGAAGAACCTGTGGAATTCTGACCTCCCTGTTGTTGGAGGAGGTATGTGGAGTTGCTGAAATTGGGAATGACAAGGGGCTGAAATTCTTGGCGCATTGGCTCTCTGCTACTAAGGTACTTCTTGTGAACAAAGGGTCAAGTCCACGTCATCCATAAACCCTCCAGCCAACCTGAGCATCCATTCCTCGAGCTCCAAGGGTGTACTTACCCGTGTCGACCCTTGCTCACACGTGCTGTGTCACTCACCTTCTCAGTTGATGCCTCTTCTTCCTGCAGAGACAGTAAACTAATTCAAAGGCTGTAAACCCTATGTCTATTCTAAAAATGTTCTGATAGCACGATACCCCACAAGGCATCACTACATCCTGCTGAGTGCTCCACAGGTAGTCACTTCACTGTATTAAGGTGAAGGAAGGCTCTGTAAAATCCAGAGGCAGAAAGAAAGGAAACACATGGTTCTCCATCCCTGCATTTTTTTTTTAAGATTTATTTATTTATTTATTCATGATAGACATAGAGGCAGAGACACAGGCAGAGGGAGAAGCAGGCCCCATGCAGGGAGCCCAATGCAGGACTCGATCCCGGGACTCCAGGATCACACCCTGGGCCAAAGGCAGGTGCTAAACCGCTGAGCCACCCAGGGATCCCCCATCCCTGCAGTTGTTGATGTGGGACTGGAACTTTGTGAAGCTTCTAGGTCAGGTGGAAGGGAAGTCGTCAAGTTCTGGAGTCTGCAGAATTTCCCAAAGTTGGGAGTGCCGCGTGTGTGTGGCCAGCAGTTTGGGGGTCTACAGGTTGCCATATTGGGGGCCCTCTGGGCGATTTCTGATTGAGGTTGCTAGGCATGTGGGGGAACAAGAAAGAGCGAGAAGGAGAGAGAGCGGGGGAGGGAAGGGGGGGAGAGGGAGAGAGACCACCAAACTGAGAGGAAGCCCAAGTGCAGCAGAGAGGCGGGCCTGGTGACAGACAAAGCATGAATTGTGAGCAGTTCCACTCGGGGCCTGGGAAACCCCAGCCTGGGGGGTGGGGTGCAGCTGTGACCCGTTTGGCACAGGCCTCGCTGGCTGCACATAGTTCCGTGTCCTGGATGGTCAGACACCTGGGCCACATCCTGAGTGCAGCCCTGGCCTTGGAGATCTATGATGTTCACCAAATGTGGCAGCTGGCTCATGTGTAGGAAAGGTGATGCCTTGGGAGCCCTCTCTGCACCCCTAACTCTCCCCAGAAGGGCTTCGTCTCCTGCTTATTGTTCTCACATTAACTTGCCAGTTTCTAAAGCAAAACAAATGCTTTCCACGCTCCTTTGGGCCCTCTTGGGGCCTCTGGCATCTGCCTGGGTCAGTTGTGAAATTAGCCCCCCACCTGTTTGAGAGCCTGTTACTAATGCGAGGTGGCCCCCCGCCTGTCTTCCTAGCATCTACTTCCATTGCGTCACTTGACCTATGTAGTCGTGGAAAAGGCCTGGCTCAGTGTTTCTCAGGAGCACTACGTGTTTGGGCTCCCGAGGGATTTTTCTTTTGCCATTTGCAAAATTTGCATTCCCCTCACCCTGGAGCAGGCCCCCGAGATAGGAATTCCAGGCACAGGAAGCAGAGGGTAAGCACGTCGCCCCAAGTGTGCACAGGCGAGCGAGCAGTGGGCCCAGGCCTTTGCAGCTCAGAGCCTTGAGAGTGCTCCCGTCTGCCAAGCCTCCGGGGTGTGCTGCTGCTGGTCTGAGGACCTCACTGTGAGAAGAGGGGCTTTAGTTAGACGTTACTTGTGCATCAGTTACCCACGAGCAAGAAGGGTGTTAAGAGATGGTTTTACTCAGAAGCGGATTACATGCAGTAGAGCTGTCGGGCCTTGAAGAGGGGCAAATGTGGTGAGCAAAGGAAAGGTCCCCTGCCTCGGTAGTAGATGTAATCAGAGCAGCTTGCTTTTATGCCTTTGATATATGATTTTACTACTTGCAACAAAACTGAACCTATCCTCTAGTCCAGTGTTTTCTTTGCAGCCTGCACATGCAGACACCGACGCTGAGATCACAGAACTGTGGGATGGGCCTACCTGCAGGTGGTGTAGCTGCATGTCCATTCTGGATGCGGTGCTCTCATCTCCCAGCTCTACAGCCACCCTTTTCTGCCCTGTCCTGGGATGCTGGGGTTGGGACACCACAGACCACATTGCTGGGTTGCCAGTTGGCTGCACATGAAGCTGTTGATGAGCGGGAAGCTCAAAGTGACTCTGAAGTGCGAGAGCCTGGGTTTTGTCAGAGGCCAGGTTAGAGCTCCCCTTTCCACATTTTGGGAAATCTGCTTCCCAAACGATGTCCCAATGGGCACATGAGAGAATTGGTCAAGTTGTTACTTGAACGTGGTTTGTAATTCTGTAACACCCACACGTAGATGTGGTGCTTGATTTTCAGGGAGATCAGCCCAGAGTTTTGTTTTAGTTTTTGTTTTTGTTTTTTCAGCCCAGAGTTTATAAGAGATAAGAGCTTCTTTTAGGACTGCCAGATAGGTTCTCTTCTGTGATTCGCATTAAGAGTTTAGACTTGAGCTTATCTATCACTGCTTTCTGTAGTCTCTCCAGAGAACTCCGAAGAATCCAGTGCACGTCACAAGGCTCATACCCCACCACTGACATAATGGTCAAGACAGCAGCCGGCTGGGCTCTCCAGACACTTTCTCCAGTAGGTGCTTGATCACAGTCCCCCACAGGTGCTCATTCAATTGACTGTGATGCCGTCCTATCGCATAATTATTAGCATGCTATTTCTCATTGGCAGGGAGCCCATCAATTGTGTTCAATCCCAAGGACGCAACCAAACCAATCCTAAATGCCATCTCATCTATTAGGGTCTGATTCCCAATTGCATGCCTGCTATCAATTTCTATATCAATTAGGACCAGCCAGGAGAGAAACCACACCAATTATTTTAACAGAATGAGTATAAATATTAGCTGACCATGTATAAAGTTAGTAACCAGAAAACTGAAAATGAACCACTGAAGAATCCTGGAGCATCACATAGCAGCATAAATAAGGTTGGACTTGGACCTAAGAGATAAAAATAGGCATAGTATATATTATACGTTTGTATATATAATTGCCCCAGACTGCTGAGCCTATTAAATCTCCTGAGATAGTCTATATTCTTACAATGCTTTTTGCTTCTAAAATACCAACTTTGCATTGTGCTCTAAATATCTTTCTACGTATCTGCCTTTCATTAACAGTGGGTATCTCCATGGCGACATGGAACAGAGTAGATCAAGAAATGTAGAGAAGAATAGCGGGCCATGATACTACTGAACTTGCTTTAGTTACTGGAGGACTCAGTACAGACACCGTTCTCAAGAGCACGCCTTGGGATTCTTATGTTTCAGGGCATTATGTAGCCTTCTGAAAGTTTTGGCTATGGGGTCTAGCTGAAAGATAGCCTTCAAGGACTCCAAAATAGACACATTTTTCTGCTTTCGTAATGTGACGTCCCACCTCTGCTCATCACCCAGCAGCTGATTAAAGAGATGGAGTAGCAGACCTGCCTGTAGCCCAGGCCAGTAAGACTGGGCAAGATGAACATCCAGTGCTGAGGAGTGGGAATGTTCCAAGAGTGTGTACGTTTCTTGAGGACCTCCATACTCTTTTCCAGAGGGGCTGCACTAATTTGCATTCCCACCAACAGGGCACAAGTGTTCTCATTTCTCCTCATCCTTGCCAACACCTGTTGTTTCTCTCTTTTTTTTTAAAATTTTAATTTATTTATGATAGTCACACACACACACAGAGAGAGAGAGAGAGAGAGAGAGAGAGAGAGAGAGAGAGGCAGAGGGAGAAGCAGGCTCCATGCACCAGGAGCCCGACGTGGGATTCGATCCCGGGTCTCCAGGATCGTGCCAGGCAGGTGCCAAACTGCTGCGCCACCCAGGGATCCCTACCTGTTGTTTCTCATGTTGATTTTAGCCATCCTGACAGGTATAAGGGGATAGCTTATTGTGGTTTTGATTTGCATTTCCCTGATCACGAGTGATGTTGAGCGTCTTGTCATGTGCCTGTTGGCCATCTGGATGTCTTCTTTGGAAAAATGTCTATTCAAGCTCTCTGCCCAATTTTTAATCAGGTTGGGTTTTTGTTTTTGCTTTTTGATATTAAGTTGTGTAACTTCTTTTATATTTTGGGGATATTAACCCCTTATCGGATATATCATTTGCAAACATCTTCTCCTATCTTCGGTAGGTCACCTTTTGTTTTTATTGATGGCTTCCTTCACTGTGCAAAAGTTTTTTAGTTTGATGTAATTCCATTTGTTTAACTCTTTTTTGCCCTTGCCTGCAAAGGCCAATTCTAAAAAAATACCGCGAAGACCTGTGTCAGATTGCTTATGGCCTGTGTTCTGGGAGTTTTATAGTTTCAGGCCTTTTATGCATTTGTTTTGTAGTAAGTTATTTTAAACTAGAGTACGAGTCTATTTAAAGCTCAGTATTTAAAATTTTTATACAAAAATTAATAGAATTTTCTAGCCCTTTCCTAAACCCTACTTCCTTTGCTCTCTCTCATGGACTGGTTGTTGAAAATCTCTCATGTTAATAGCTTCTACTTTTCATTAAATCTGAGGGAGGGGTGTTAAAGTGTTTTTTTTTAAAGCAAACTAAACTGCCACAACCTTCCAGAAAGTGGGTATTGAAAACTGAGTTGGACAGGTGAGATAGAGAGTGGGCAGAGAGAATAAGTAAGCTGCAATAAAGGAAGCCACTGCACAGCAAAAACCAAACATACTGTGAAACCAGGGGACATTTGTCTTCGAGCATCTTCCACTTCACATTTCAGTAGGCATCTCATGGCCTAGTTCTCTGTCTCATTTACCCTTCTCTCTGTCATTGGTAGCAAAGCAAGCAAAGTGCCTTCAAGTCAAACTCCTAAGAAATGTAGACTGTAGAGACTCCCAAAGAGAAAGGGATGGATTCATTTGGCTGCCTCATTGCTGTACACCCTCATTTATGTTCATTTTCACTGGAGAATGATTATGACAGTATAACTTAAAAATTGGCTTTGAAAACCATGGGCATCAAAAGTAGACAATAATTAATAAACTGTCCTTCGAATTGGAAGACATCACACTTCTTCCCTGTTAGCATTGTCTGGTAGGTTTTATAGATTTATTAGGGCTTCAGAATTGCTACCTGCCTCTTAAAACCAGGTCCGTCTACTTTTGTGTGACATGGCCAATCAATGATACAAACCAGTCTCCAGAATTAGGCATCGCAACCATCCATTTCCCCGAGAAATTGTATCCAACTCTCATTCTTCACTTTGCTTTAGGATGTATTTCAGTGTCTATTTTGTGTCCCATCATCTCTCTTTCCCTTTCAGTCCTAGCTTCCCATGGCCATCTGAAATGAATAGAATAAATCAACCTTTCAGGTGGAGAGGGAATTTCCAGCCAAGCCCGTTAAATGGCGAAACACCAATCTCAGACAATTCAGCGTAATCCAGTAAATGTAGAGGTAGCCAATTGATTCAAACCTTCCTGCTCTTCCCTAATCTTTATAACTCCCAGAGTAGTGTCTAAGTTCCAGGGAACTTACAGAAAGCCAATGTCCTGGAGACAAATGGAGAGATGGAATTTGGGTTGGGAGTGTCTTCTCCTTGGCCATTCTGTCAGCTGCTAAGATTTTAATCTTCAACTATCTTAGCATATAAACTCTGATAGTGACCCAATCCCCCTAATGGCAAGTCCTTATGGTGGTATCTCACAAATAATGCCTTCCCAAGCCCTGAGTGTGAGAACTCATGAGTAGTCTGGCATAACCTACCATGAAAAGGACCTAAGGCAGATGGCTAATCCCTCTAGAGGTTTCAGTAGGCTTTGGTCAGCTGATTTGACAATCTAATCACTACTGGTAGGATATATGAGTTTACATAAGTATGTATATATTTCTAGGAAGTAGTGATGGAAAATAGAATTAGTTCTGTACTGATTTTTTTTTTCCTACTTGTAAATCCAGTTATCTTCTTCCTTTGAGCAGCTACACAAAGTCATAATACAACTCTCAAGAGAAAGTGGCTATAACAGATTGTGAGAAAAGAAGAGCAATTTTTGCCTTTTGAGGAGCAATCAATTTGGGAGCTTTTCAAAGCCGTGGGGGACTTGGGGCATGGAAGTTACAACAATAACAATGCGTTGAACAATGAAGAAGACCTATCTTCTTCCCCTTGGACCAGATAAAGATTTTATAGGCTGTAAGCAAAGCAAGTCAGAAGGGCCAGGGTTATTAAGACATAGGTGTGTCTCTCAGTAGATATTTTGTAACTTGAGGAAAAGAGGGTGGAAAATACAATCCTAGATGGTTGACAGATTCCATGAACAGATGAATCTGTTTCTCCCTTCCAAAGAACACGGCAAACCCTGCAGTGTCCTTTCATTCCAACCTCTGACACTGTGCATGGAACAAGGGCAGGAGTAGAAGTGGCTGTGCAGGGCATTTTGGAGGGGCAGGAGAGGTGTCACAGATACATTCTGGCCCTGGCTCTGTCCTTTATTAGTGACTTTGGCCAGTTTCCCTGGGCAGTGTTGTTGATATTATCAGGTAGGATGGTGCATGTTACAACACACTGTGAATGGTAATCACAGAATTATAAAGCATATTACATGCAGAAAACACCAAACTGGATGACCCACATTGAATATATATTTTAAATATTAAAGCTGCGTATGTGTACATTGATTATATATGCATTATATAAATATGAATATATATTCAAGTAAGAGAAACTTAAATAAAATCAGGATATTGTATGATAGAAAAAAAATTGGCTTAGGTATCCTGAACTATGGGTTTTGATTTCTGCCCCACCACAAGCCGTGTATATATCTATGATTTTCAATAAGAACTTTATATACTCTCTCTCAGTGTTGTATCTTTGAAAAATGGGGTACACCAGATGGTCCGTAATCTGTTTCATCTCTTTATATCACTATGATTTTGATAACTTATGTTTATATGTTTAGTCTGTGTTCTTAATCAGGCAATTAATTTTAATTAGTTGATCTGGTTAGAAATAAAGATTAGGAAAAATGGAAAGAAAAACCAGTATGAATAAGCCAGCCCTCCATCCAATCAGAGGTATTCTGAAAAACACTTAAGTGGCTTTTCCATTCGTAAACTTATGTAATTGAGGGACTTCTAGGTGCCAGGCTTGGGAATCCAGGCATCTGTCCTGTCCTGTCCTAAAAGGAACTTAACATTGTCAGGAACTAAGTAGCTTGCAGATCCTGGAAAGCAGCAGGGATGTGATAGACGTGCACTTTCATGGAGACTGAGATAATCCATAGAGAAGGTAAAATGTCAACACCAAAGCCCCAATTTAAAATCAGATATTCAAATTAGGTGGCACGCATACCATTGATAGCTGGATTCAATTTCACTTGTTCATCTGAGCGCGGACCACTTGTGGCCTGTGTGGAAATTTAGTGTCCTAGCTCAAGTGGTGCTAGTTGCTAATGAATGGCAATCCCATTATTTTCATCTGGGGAATCTGAGGCCTGGAAAGGGAAGTGACTGCCCGAGGTGAGGTGGTGCGCTACTGAGTAGTGGCAGAGGCAGACTGAAAGCCTGCTATCCCTCAATCTTAGTGCTGTGATTTTTTCCCCCCACCTCAGTTAGTCTCCTACCTGAACAATGACTTATTATCATGACATCCTAACATAAATGTGAGCTTCCTAAGACACAAGTCAGGTTTCATTTTGAGCATGTATTTAGGTGTCTGAGCATCTCAGGAGTGGTCATGTTTAGTGATGCCAAGGTAAGGACCAGTAAATAGTAGCAAGGAGGTAAACAAATGCAGAGTACATTTCCAAACCCGCTGGAAGATGAAAACTCAGCTATTTTTGTTATCCTTGGTCCAGATTTTCCTTTTCCTATTAAAAAAAATTGTGAGTTAAGCTGTATAACCATTGGTTTTGGCATTTTTTCAAAGGGTTTCTTTCATTTTGCAGAGGACCTCATTTATCCCTAGCTCTCCCTGCCCCCAGGGGGTTGGAAACTCAGCCAGGGCATCTGATTTATATAATTAGCCCTTCGCGAGTATGGATGGCCTCTCACTCCAGCATGAAGTGAGGTGAGTTTGAGGAAAAACACTCTTCCTTTATCCTCCTGCTTACCCTCCCTCCCACTTCTAGCTCTCATTTGTAACCCGATTTACCAGGGAAAGCCACGCTTCTGCAATCTGATGTGATCTCACCCTGCCCGAGCTTTCAGCCAGAAAGACTTAGAGCCCATCAATTCCATGATAATGGGTGTATAATGACGGTCCCTTTGGTATTGCTCTCACCCAAATCCCCATTTAGAGACGGCGACTGGAAGGACAAAGGCTAGTGTTTCAGGAAGGGCAGATTTAGGGTAGATCATGGAAATCGGCATTGGCTCACATGTCCGGGACCTAATGAGAATCTGGCAGGGGCCCAAAAGGAATTGAATCCACTCTGCCTCTGCATTCTAGTCCCCATTTCAGTGCTTTTCATGAGAATCTGCAGAATTGGAAGCAGAGAAGGTTAGGGAACAGCCCGGGGAGGGGTAACTACCACAGTAATCACCACCATGGGGTCATTTCTGTCCTTGGGGCCAGTGACGTTGCAGAGAGCCTCCGGCTGTTCCTTCAATGAGGGCTTCTTCCACACTCACACTTGTGTCTGTGCCCCATTTTGTGGCTTCTGGCGATGCTCAGGGTCCTTGCCCTTGACAGTGGCAAGCTGGTGTCCTGCGAGTGCTTGCGCTTCCACCTGATGATTAGAGCTCATGTAGATTTGCCACACTTCCCATCAGCCTCATCCTTCTCGTTTCCCCATTACCATGCAGCACCTCCTTCTTGCACATTCCCATGCTTCAAAATCTGTGCCAGCAAACCTGGGTAGTCAGGGAAGTGTCACCAGCGATAAAAAATGCAGGTGGTGGGGGCGTGCAAACAGTTATCTAGTACCAAGGCCAGATTTTCTGGCAACATCACCTTGGAATTGTACTAGAAAGTAACTGGAGTATGGCAGTGAGGAAGGAGGAAGACTGCTTCCTACCCTTGGAGCTATAATGGGATGACTAATGTCCCTGTGGTGGAGGAAGAATGGGCCGAGGGGTGATGGTAACGTCTTCTTGCCCCAATGTTGCGTGTGATGCATGGACAGTGAGGACCTTTAGGGGTGCTAAAGGTCCAGAGCTAGCGCCACGTGGGAAAAAGAAAACCACTTTTCAGATAGATGACTAAGACATGAGGAAATGTTTACATCTCATGGGCAGAGGATGCACATCAATATGGTGAATGACGTGGAAATATCAAACTCTACCGTGACATTGTCTTGAGATTGACCTGAATTTAATACTGATTTTCCCCCCACATCTAACATTCTTATGTTGAAAGGAAAGTATCTTGGGTTTGCCAACCTCTTTGCTGTTTCCAAGTTGGTTGATGGTGAGGCCATCGGCCAGTCTGGTTTGGGTCACTTTCTTAGGTTGTGGTTTGGCCTTGGGCGCATCCAAGTGCTCTAGCATGACTGTTGAAATAAAAATCGTGTGAGTAATCCAAAGAATACATCAGCTGGCATGGCTGTAACTTGCTTTCTGCCACGTAAAAACTTTTCCTCTGAATGAGTGTGGGATTGGGGAGGTGGGGGTCTCGAGTCCCAGCTCTCTGGGCAGGTGTTCTCTTTCCCCATCTCCCAGTTCCCACACCATGCTGCCATGATACTTAAAGAAAGGACAACCCTCAGGGCGCCTGGGTGGCTCAGGCAGCTAAGCATCTGCCTTTGGCTCAGGTCATGATCTCAGGGTCGTGGGATGGAGCCCCAAGTCGGGCTCCCTGCTCAGTGGGGAACCTGCCTCTCCCTCTGCCCCCTTGCTTGTGCTCACTCTCTCTCTATCTCAAATAAATAAGTAGAATTTTTTAAAAAAAAGAAAAGAAAAGATAATCTCAGACACTCCGTGCCTTCTCCTTTTGGTGCTCCTTCAGGTGCTTTTGTTGTAAGAAGTTGTGATGCAAGTGACAGGCATGCGTTTTGGAACAGTTGGCCCCTTGCACGTTAACTCCATTTGGGGAAATGTGCGACGCTGCTTCTCGTCTTCAGGGTTTTTATTTTTGAGAGCTCACAGCTCGAGGTCCACGGTAGTTCCTTACTCTTCTCTCTTTCTTTCCTGGCACTCCTTGTTTTTTGCCCTGCCTATTTCTCAGCTTGCTTTTCAGCCAATAAGGCTTTCTTCTTCATCTCCTGCTTATTGATGAATGAGTTTCATTCATCTTTCCCTCTCTCTTTTTTTTTGAGGGGGGGGGGAGCGGGGTGGTCTGTGAATAGCTATAGACTTTGCCTGCTCCCATTTTTCCGCTTGGCTGTTCAGTTCCATGGAGACAGAAAATGGAAGGGAGCAGCAGGGTGGGAGGCACCAGGGTCAGAGGTCAAGAGTGGTCACCTTTTGAATTAAAGCTTCTGATTTCCACTGGGGATAACATATTGTAACCCAAAGTAACTGCAAGTCGTTGGCTGTCAGAAGCCTCAAAGCAAAGGGAGGGAGGAGAAAAAGAGGGAAAGATCAGAGAGGAGGGGAGGATTGCAGACCCTGGAGTCAGTTAACATTATTTGCAGTGCTTTTTGAGATAGAGTTTGGTGACTCCGCACGTGAGACGTTATGCTTTGTCCCGCTCTGCATATCTTCTCAAGGGTCGGACCTGGAATATATCTTGCAGTCCAGACGTAGAAGATTACAGCCTTCCTACCTTACAGGCAACCGTATTCAGAACTATTTAATTAGGTAGCAAACTATTGTGCAGCAAGAAAGCGTTTGTGGGAGCTGGGAGGTTATGCTCCAAATTACATTTAAATTGTCACTTCTTAAAAGATTTTGCAAAGCCAGCACTCAGGAGGCCACTGTGTCCTGTTGCACATACACGAGCACTGAAGTGTACCCATGTTAGTGTGTTAGTGATTGTTTCGTGGCTAAACCACAAGAAATCTTGTAGAAGTAGTTCAGGGAGTGGGATTTGCTTGGTTTTCCACTCATATGTGCTCCTTAACCCTGCAGATTTAATTTTGGTGAGCAATAGAGTAGCCTCAAAATCAAACTGTAGTTTCCCACTGACTTTTTAAGGCCTTGGTCTCCATCCTCTCCGTCTTTATGTGTATAGCACAAACCTCAGCAGTGCTCAATAATTGTGTGTGGAAAGAAGAAATGATAAGGAGGATTTAAATTTTCCAGACATCATAAACACTTTTTATGTGCTAAGATATTACTTGGCCTATAGCAAATGGTCCTACTACAAAGTAAGAGTCCTCCTCAGGGAACTTTTCATACAATCAGGCTTTAGTTTTGTCTGGGGAGAAGTTTTCATCCTAATAATACAATAAATAGATGGAATCCTCAGAACATAGTGATTCAAGTCAAATCAACACCGAAATAAAAGAATATTCCATAGAACAGTCCTTTTAGAATCTGACAAGTCATCAGAATCACTTGGGGGGAAAATGTAAAAATTCTTCCCGGGCTCTGTAACTTGTGATTCCAGGATGTGACTTGTTTTATAAGCTACTGTCACAGCCCAGGGCAAGTAAAGAGCGAAAGAGCCTTGCCAATAAACTCTCCAAGTCTGAAACCCTTAGTGGCAGTCAGAACCATATATGACAAATTCCATTACAACAACCACAAATACAAAGAGAATGTTATAAAACAAAGCTATTTCCATGTCTCATGCAGCTGGCCCATAGAAACAGTGCCTTATTGATATGATCACAATAAATACTATACAATGAATAAACATGAACATCAGGTGCTTGGTCTTTGAGGCCATATAAGTAATAGCTATTGTTTCACAAAGGAACTAAATTGTATACAGTTTACATTGACAGAAGGGAGCGGAGAGCTGAACTGATGCACATTTTGAGACGTTTTGATGCTGTATATTCCAACCGCCTACCAAGACCATAAAATGAGATCATTCAAATGGAAGCGCCTTACAGTACTAGAAGCATCCAGTAAGTGGAAGCTGAAGTCCACTATTGCGTTCCTCTTAACAAGCTTTCATTTCAGGAAGGAAGGGTAACAGCAATGTGGGCGCCCTCTATAAAACCCTTACCAAAACGTCAGTCTGCAGAACAAACCCAGAAGTGCTTAGAGGGAGCAGGTGCTGTGGTCCCGCAGAACTCCAGGTGAGGTCTGGCATTGCTTGGCGGTCAGTTCAACTTCTTTGCATCCATTTCCGATTTTCCTTTTCTCTGCTTTATCAGGTTCCATCTACTGAAGTTTTTCACTGAATGTCACCTGATTGCCAGAACTGTTTGTTTTCATTTTCCAAGCAACCAAATGTTTCCTTTTACAAGTAGTTAAATTCTGCGTGAAAATAAGGACAACATTCCAGACCTAGGGAGCGAAGAACCAGCAAACATGGTTTGTTGCCTCTGCTGTTGTGACTAGCTGTGTCCACCTCTTTCTGGTATTTAGCTTCTTTGAGGATTAGGTCTCACCTCTGGAAGATGGGAGTAATATACATCGCCCTGCTGGCTTCCCAAAAAGGCTGGGGTCAAATGAGAAAATATGCACGGCATTTTTTGTAAATCTTAAGTTACCAAGTAAATGTAGGGAATGATTAGGCTTTACCTTCTTACTGTATCAGATTGACTTCTCTTAAACCTTGGAATAATTTTTATTTTACACAGACCAAAATTTTCTATAATACGTATTTCTAAAATTGACTAAAAAACCATGGGTTGATGATTTAAAAAAACAAGTGATAACAAAAATAATAAATTACGAGAACTCTTAGGGGTATGTTTTCATGTTGTGATTCTTAACCTGGATTTTTGACAATCCAGGGTAAGGGGTTCGGGGGTCACCTCTACTTTGCCAGGTCTTTTATTTTTTCTTTAAGTAGACCCAGCGTAGGGCTCAAACTCACGACCCTGAGAGTATGACCTGAGCTGAGAACGAGAGGTAGACGCTCAACTGCCCCTGCTTTGTCAGGTCCTGATCTTCAAATGCCAAGATAAATGTTTTTAATTACGACATTAATTTAAAAAACAAAACAGGACAAACATACTTCTTATTGACTTCAAAGAATAACAACAACAAAATGGTTTGCATATTTATTTTTCTTTTAACTTGAGTTCCCAGAGTTTTGCTTATTCTGTCAGGGAGCTCATGGGTACTTTTCCTTGAGAACTCAAAACCTAAACTTCTGTGGCACAGGGCCCTCTGCCCCAGGTAGGCTTGCTGTACAATTCTATTGACTCTGTGTATGTAATTCGCAGTCGCTCTTGGCATCCTACAGAGGAACTCTGGATCCTTTTATTTATTACTTATTTATCTCATCAATATACTCAACACGCCTCTCTCTTTTTAAATATCCAGTTCAGCTTTTCCACAAGCTGGTTTACCTCCAGCACTATGACAGCTCCCTGCTGTCTCTCCAGGTGGATCTGCAGGCATTCAGAGTGTGGGTCCAGTGGGCAGCCTTCCCCTGTCTTCAGTCTCTTTGGGAACCCCCCTTCCTCTCCGGGGTCCCTCACCCTAGCCAAGGGCTCTCCCCTTCCTGCTCTCTTTCCCCTGGCAGGCTTCAGTGACAGGTGTGCTTCAGCTTCACACGTCTGCTCTACTCCCTGGATTGTCTTGGTCTGTTTCTTTCTCAGGCACATTTTGCACATCTTCAGGATATTGTTGAGGAGACCTGAGTGTGTAAGATGTTAATTGCAGGGACATCTGGGTGGCTTAGCAGTTTAGCACCTGCCTTTGGCCCAGGGCATGATCCTGGAGACCCGGGATCAAGTCCCACATCAGGCTCCCTGCATGGAGCCTGCTTCTCCCTCTGCCTGTGTCTCTGCCTCTCTCTCTCTGTCTTTCTGTCTCTCATGAATAAATGAAATCTTAAAAAAAAAAAAAAAAAAAAAAAGATTGCAGGAGCCACATTTCTGGCAAATATGGTGCTATTACCCTTCATACTTTTTCTCTCTCAAGGGCCTGACTCCTTGATAATGATCCAACTCCGGCTCAAAGAGCCAGTTAGCACAACAATAAAAGTGGGGAACCGGTCACAAGTCAATTTAACATGCAGGTGGAAAGATTAAGTTATTGGTAGGAGGGCTCATCCATAATAGCATGGAAGGAATAGGCTTCAGAGACTTTGTACTTTGTATTCAGACAAGGATTTTGAAAATGAAACCTTCTGCTGGGCCAGGTAGTGCTCGGCAATTTAGTTATCTCCTGGGGTTGAAGTGGGATGAATTCAGGGAAAAATCCAAGCTCTGGGATGATCACCTGAGATAGAGAATGTCTGCTTTTAGGCTCTTCCTACAACACTCTTCTCCCAACCCCCAGAGTCCGTCCTTGTTAATCAGGGCAGCCACAGTGCTGAGTAGACCTCCCCAACCTCTTTGTCTCTGTCATGAGATCGGTTCATGCTAATGTCCACTTATCCCTTCCAGGGCCCACCAGGTTTGACCATCTCTGAAACACCTGCCCTAACTCACCCCTGACTCCTAAGGAAGAGGTGCTCTTAGGTCCTTGCTCTTCTCTGTTGCCGTACTGCCCCGATATCCTCTTTTTCTTGGCTTACTTGTCAGTTTCCTCCATCAGGTGTCATCTCCATGAGGGCACATACTAAGCTGGGTTTTGCTCTGTGCCTCTGCTCTCCAGCACAGTGGCTGACGTCTCAGAGGCACTTGGTGATGAATGAATGCATGAAGAAATAGGGGACAAATGGTTAAGGTCACTTGGAATAGCTGATGCATTTTTATGCTTCTCAGATGACGATACTCCCACGATCAGCTACCTGCATCTTAGACCCTAAGGTCATTTTGATGATCACAAAACTCTGAGCCCAGTGGGGTACAGGACACAAAAGTATTTGAACAGTGATTTTTTATGGAGTATCAGTGTTCATTTGTTCTATCTACCCACCCACCCATCCATCCATCTAGAAAGAAAGAAGATACAAGGGTTAGAGAAGAAGAGACACTGCTTCTCTGGAGGGGGACAGTCACCTCGCCTGAGACCCTCTGGTTCCTACACTGCCTCCACCATAAGACTTAGGGTAGAAGGGCCTGATCTCTTCGCCATAGGATTTTTGGCTCAGATCTAATGGAGGAGACTTTGAGGGTTTTGGTAGAATTGGGGGCTACCCTGGTCTTTTAAAAAATGGGTACCTTTTACTTGAAGGCTACTCTGATTCTAGGGCCAAGACAGGGTCTCTGGCGAAAGAGTCAGAAGACAAGTTCTTTAGGGCTGATTCTTAGGCAGAGAAATTTAAAATAGAAGGGTAATTAATGTTCCTTGCCATCTGGCCCTTTCAGAAGGGTGGAAACAGAGATGAGGAGTGAGGGCAGAGCATCTGAGGTCAAAAGTGATATATATGATGGGAACGTGCCTTTCATACCAGAGCATGATTTTCAGTCATATTGATAATTTCTGTCTCCCCTTTGGAGATGACTGCCCACAGTATTTGGTGGTCTCCTCGGGAATGCTGCTTTTTATTGTGCCACCTGCTGCTATTACATGTCCCTCTGGGGCCTCTCAGAGGTGCACACACAGTGGACTTTGCACTGGCTGGTACAGCACTTCCTAGTTTGGACCCTAGCTCTCTGTTTCTTGAGAAGCTTGCCAAATGACTTGATCTTTCTAAACTTGGCTTTCCCATTTCAACAATGGGGTCAACAGTGATGACTAATGAGACTGTAATAAGGATTAACGGGATCAGAACATGCAGAGCGTTTCATATGGTGCCCAGAACCAAAAAGAAGAAAAGAATCCACAACAGCTAACAGTTAAAGGTTATTTAGAAGTCGCTCTGTCCAAGCACCAGGATGCCTGAAGAACATGACCCCAGATGCTACCAATGGTGGGACGTAGGGCTGGACACAGTAAAGAGAAGAAGTAAGTAGGATACCAGTTGTGAATGCCCATGGGTGAGTAGCATGGGCCCAGAGAGGAGGCATGTAGGAAGGCTCAGTGTAACTTTTTATTAAATCCCAAAGGGGCAGTGAATCGTCTCTTAGTACTTACTAAGAACTCTCCGGAGTTCCCCAATTGTTTCTGATTGGCCAGAGGCTTACCAAGTGTCACCTGGAACTGATTCCCACAGTGGATCTGGAAAAAAAGCAAGGCTGCCGTCTTGGCACACACTCAAGTTGTGATTAACCAGGCCTGGAGCCATGTCATTTCTCTAAACCCCTGGATATATTACAGATCTTGCCTCATTTCTTTGCTCACAAGCTCCGTTTTCTGGATAAGAAACCAAAACAGAGTTAGCTTTTTTGAAATTCTTGGCAGTGAACCCTAACCCCTGCAGAGAGGTGGTGCCATGAGCAAAGTGGGTTGAAAGAGTTGGTTGCTTCCTGCTATTTTGGGCAGGAAGGCAGGAAATAGTCCTGCTTTACAATAATTATGGGCAGCGAGGTTGGGAATAAAGCAAGGCTTCTATTAAAACAATCTGTTCTTAATAACGGTGTGCCGAGCCACCAAGAGTATGTACAGAATTTTCGCAGGGTCTCAACGTGTCTCACTGACCAGCCACCCAGTGCCATGTATTTATTAGCATGAATTATACTAAGAGGTTTAGAACTCTTTAATTACCAACATTTCTATGTTAAAACCTATGGGAGGATCAGAAAGTCTGAAAAAAAAAATCTCATTAAAGAATCTGCTATATTAAATGACTAGGATACTTTTCTCTGCTTAATATCCACTCAGTGACTCGGTGAGCTTTTAGACAGTTCAGATCAATATCTGGCCAAGTCAGGAAAAAGGAAATCCAAAGCATATTTGCTCAGCTAATTAATACAGAGTTTAGGATTAGTTCAATCAAAATTTAATCAAAATTTGGATTAACACAAATCTCAGGACTGTAGAAGGCTCAAGACTAGAAGCAATCATGTTTTTATATCCAGGAATCCATATTCCTAAAGTTGCGCGTGGACTTCTTTTTTGTTCTGTCTTGCACCTTAATCCTCAATGGAGATATTTCATTTTAAACGCCCATGGATGAGCTGCCTGTACCAGTTTTTTGCTGCCTGCAGCATGAGCTACCTGTGTCACGTAGAATCAATCAGGGCAAGCTTGTGACAGGAGTGGGTAGACAGGAAACACACATTTCCACCATGCCCCCCCCTGCCCACCATAGGGAAGCTTCTAGCCCCATGATATCCTCTTGATCTAACTCATCAGCTCTCTGGGATATGTTCCATTTGCCCCTCCCGGCCCCCTCTCCAGTCTTCTCACGTCTGCTCTAAATACCAGGAGGTTGACCTTCATGGAAAACCAGATTCCTTTGCCATCTGGCTTTTGGTTGGCTTTGGCCCACAGAAGCGCTGTCAAGAGCTCATAAAAAGGGGGAAAGAAGGAGTCCAGGCTGTTAATTTCTGTCCCTCCTTTTCTGCTCACTTGTGAGTTTCCTGAGGCTGATGGGCTGTGGCCCGTCCTCTCCTGGAGCTCTAGCCATTTTGAGGCTCTGACAATTATCCCTTCTACTTTCCATCTAGACTTCACAGTGGTAAACCTTTTCTGTTGTGGCTCACCCCAGTCTGTTTCAGTATCTCCTTTGGTTTGGTTTAGCTCTCCTTGCATCATTTTAAATAATGAATTCATTAAACTGTCCTCAAAGAATACACTTGAGCAATGCCATCTGTGTCCTGCTGAGACTCTCTTCTCTGTGCGGTGACATGAAACCTCCATTCCTTCAGACTGGTTTGTCACCGTGCCTCAAACATTCTCTCTGTGGCTTTCCCACTTCCACATGTGTAGTGGCTCATGCCTTCCCATGCCACAAAACCACACCAGACCCGAGTTTAACCATGCCAATCCCCTCCCCCTTCCCCGAGCTGGCCATTCTGTAGGAAAGCAATAGTCCAGATTCTTTGGAAAAAATGATCCTGTGCTGTTTTATAACATGGTATATTTAAAAAAAAAATACATTATTCAACATTATCTGGTCATGTCTTTTGGAAGCTTCTTTAGGAAAAGTCAGTTTCTTTCACTTCCACACATTTCCCCATAATACCAACCTCTTTGTCCTATGCACTGGAAAATGTATTTACTGGTTTAAATTAGCTCCGATTTGGAAAACTTGTTGAATCTCTTGTATAGTCAGGCATAAAACAACTCAGTTTCTTTAAGCTTCCCAGCCTGCAGCGAGCACAACGAAAGTAGGATTTCTGAAGCTATTGGATCCGCCTCGATTTTTAGGGTTTGATGGAAACCAGGAATGTTGGGACTAGCTCAGACACTGGGAAAAATAATCACGTCTCTGTTTCACTCGTGTGCGGTTACGGGCTAAGTGGTGTGGTGCCTGGCATCGCTAAGCCAGACGTCATACAAAGTGGCCTCTGTTTCAACAAGCTTCAGCTTACACAGTGTGAAACCAGAGGCTGAGCTCCCACCTTTGTTACTACAGAAATACTCGGTTGATCAGAGTGTAAGTTGGGTGAGTTTGGTTGGTTGGTTATTTCTTTAATCAGTATATATAAGAGAATTTTCATTCCAAAGATGAGTAATATCAAAGTGATCTCTTGGAGTCGTGAGCAGTTGATACAGATGTGAGCTCTGAAACCAAATGGTCCTCAACTCTTTGACATGCTTCCACTCGAGGTCCCCACCTCTTTGACTCCCCTATTTTCTCATTAACCTTGCTACCGAAACATTCATATTTTAATAATTGTATTTGACATTTTGTTGCATTGGAATTTTTGCAGGATGGAGGTATTTTAATCTTCTATAGCTCAAACATTTTCTTATTTATAGAAGTATTATGATTATTATAAATGACAATAATGGCATCATGGTTTATGTTTATCAGGTGGGTTCACATACATTTATCTCACTGAATACTTGTCTGAAATAGGACAGATTTTGTAATATATATATTTTTACCTAAAGACATGGAAATTCTGCAAGATCTCGTGATTTGCTCTTGATTTTTCAGTAAGAACTCTGAGACCAAAGGAGTCAGATTTCTTTTTAAAAATTTCATTTATTGGGATCCCTGGGTGGCGCAGCGGTTTGGCGCCTGCCTTTGGCCCAGGGCGCGATCCTGGAGACCCGGGATCGAATCCCACATCGGGCCCCCGGTGCATGGAGCCTGCTTCTCCCTCTGCCTGTGTCTCTGCCTCTCTCTCTCTCTGTAACTATCATAAATAAATAAAAATTAAAAAAAATTCATTTATTTATTCACTAGAGACAGAGAGAGAGAGACAGAGAGAGAGAGAGAGAGAGAGGCAGAGAGGCAGAGACATGGGCAGAGGGAGAAGCAGGCTCCCTGCGGGGAGCCTGATGTGGGACTTGATCCCAGGATCCCAGTATCACGACCTAAGCCAAAGGCAGACACTCAACCACTGAGCCACCCAGGTGTCCAAGGAGTCCGTTTTCTGATTGAGAACCAGTGCCTCTCCCTTGCCTCGCACTGCATTAGTTAATCACTCAAGGTACAAGTGTCCTCCTACAGAAAATAGAAGAAGGGAACACCGAGGCTGCTTATAGCATCCTAGTCAGATCAATTCCTCCGTCAGTGGTTCCACAGCTTTCTGAGGGTGAAGCTCCAGCCGGGGTAGTTATTTGTGCTGGTGGAGTGGAAAAAAATCAGTATAGAGAAGTGTTTGCCAATACAAATGCTACATGAGCCACATATGTCATCTTCATTTTTCTTGTAACCACCTTTAAGAAATTAAAAAAAAACAGAGAAGATTAATTTTAATAATCCATTTTATTTAATTGAATATATACAAAATATTTCATCACGTAGTCAACACGAAATAGGAAGGAAATACTTCATACTCCTTTTTCAGACTGTCTGAAATCCACTGTATTTTACACTGACAGCACATCAGAATTCAGACTGGTTGCATTTCAGGTGTTCACCTGGGATGAGTGGCTGTTTTATTGAGCAGTGAGAAATGGCACCTTTCCTGGTTGGCAAGTGGTACGTGCTCCTAGCGCACATTCCTTTTCTTCGACATCACAGGGCTACAGTGGTGTTTGCTTTGAGGCTATCAGAAGTGTCATCATAGTATTCAGGAGGATGACCAATCAGTAAAGGAAGGAGATTTTCAATGACCTCTCCTAGACTTGAAGTGTCATGAGGGCCAGGTCTAAGCTTGTCTTATATCTTGCTCTATTTTTAATGACTGGTACAGTGCCTTACTCTTGAATGAATGAAAGAACTATTGATGAAATGAATTATATCACCCTATCTGTGATATTTTGACGTTTTTTTTTTTTTTCCCTTCATACTAGGTCTTCAAATCCTGGTGTGCATTTCACACTTCCCGCACAGAATCTCAGTGCAGACTCTGCCCACATCCTATGTGCTCAGCAGCCACATGTGGCTAGTGGTTCTTGAGTGAGACAGAGTAGGTGTAGGTTGTTGGGATTTAAGGCTGACCCTGTCACTAACATAAGTCACCAGATATTGTGACCTAGGGTGAATTCTTTTCTTTCTTTGCCAGCTCTCTGGAGGCCTGACTTCCAACTTAAGACTCTGAGTCCCCTTATAAAAGAGGAAACAGCAGAGATACCGTACTGCCACACTTACTTAGCCAAAGCAACTACTATTACCTTCATTCACAATCCAAATAATGTGGCTAATGAAAATGGCATAGATTTTCATTTGCCTGCCTCACCTTCTCCAAAATGTCTGTATGTGCAATACCAGCAGGGCACATAACTAGAAACGCTGAGAGGAACTTTAAGACACAATAGATAATAGGCTTTTCAGTAACTACAACTTGGCCTGTTTTCTGGTGGCTGGGGTGGATGGCAGAGAAACTTGCTAACAGGCCAACCTCACTTGGTGGGGCCTGAGATGTCCTGGTGGGGAGCAAGTGATCCTAATTTGGCTTCTGACTAGATACTTGACTGCCAAGCAAAGCAGCCAGAGACTAAACAAAACAAAGCAAAACAAAAAACAACAACACAAAAACCCCACGAAGCGTTCAGGACCAGGACTCTTCTGCACCAAGCAACATGATGCAAAATCATGTTCTGCACAAGGGTGCGCAGTGCGTATCCCGTGTTCCCTCCCGGGGGCTTGTGATCACCTGGAGGGAGTGGTACGTTATTAAGTTTTGTCCAAGGATGCTTCATGGACCATCGACGGCCACCTCTAGGACCTAGGTAGGCACATTTGACACTCAAGCTATGCCAGAAGGAAGAGTTCCCTTCTGCTGAAGCTGTAAAACAAACCAACAAAACAAAACAAAAGCAAAAAACAACAGTGGTAATGTAACAACATTCTGTAGCTAAATGCTAAAATGCGGAAGCCCTCATATACCTTATATTGGTCTAAATATGAGTGAATATTATTTCTTTCTAGGAAGTAAAAGGAAACAAAAGGAACACAACAAAGTTATGTAAGTATGTGAATAGAGAACAGATGTGAGATATACGTGTAATGCTCGGGCAACATTTTTGCTTGGATGGTGTACCTAGGCCCTCCTTTTCCCTGAGTACTTTAAAGCAAATCCTGGACATGTTATTCTTTCATCTGAAATTGCCAAGATAAAAAGCTTTTTAGAAGTCATAACCATGATACCATCATCACACCTCATAAAAAAAGAACACTTAAGACTCTTTGTTCCACCCTTTCTTAAATGTGCTATTTCCATAACAAATCGTTCACTTTAAATAATTTTTTTGAAGATTTTATTTATTAATGAGAGACACAGAGAGAGAGGCAGAGACACAGGGAGAGGGAGAAGCAGGCTCCATGCAGGGAGCCCGATGTGGAACTCGATCCAGGGACTCCAGGATCAGGCCCTGGGCTGAAGGCAGTGCTAAACCACCGAGCCACCGGGGCTGCCCAAATCGTTCACTTTATTTTTAATTTTTTAAAACAATTTTTTATTTATGATAGTCACACACACAGAGAGAGAGAGAGAGAGAGAGAGAGAGGCAGAGAGACAGGCAGAGGAGAAGCAGGCTCCATGCACCGGGGGCCCGACATGGGACTCAATCCCGGGTCTCATGGATCGCGCCCTGGGCCAAAGGCAGGCGCCAAACCGCTGCGCCACCCAGGGATTCTGCAAATCGTTCACTTTAAAAAGGGATGAGCACTGGTTGTTAGACTGCATGTTGGCAAATTGAACTTCAATTAAAAAAAAAAAAGAATTAAAAAAAAAAAAGACTTGCCAAAAAAATAAAAAATAACATCCCTCCACCCCCTGAAAAAAAAGAATTAAGGTCAGGACCTCAGCTTGCCATCCTCAGAGTGCTACATGTAGTAGAATCATCCAGAGCATCACTTCCCAAGATAAAAGATTTCTCTCTTTTTTTAAAAAGATTTTATTTATTTATTCATGACACACACACACACACACACACACACACACACACACACACATATACACAGAGGCAGAGACCCAGGCAGAGGGAGAAGCAGGCTCCATGCAGGGAGCCCGACAGGGGACTCGATCCCGGGTCCCCAGGATCATGCCCTGGGCTGAAGGCAGGCGCCAAACTGCTGAGCTACCTGGGGATCCCCAAAAGATTGCTCTCTTCCCTTGGCACCTGCGCAGTGGATTGTGCCCTTCGTCACTAGTAGTCACTAGCATTTCAGTGTGCTAGCCGAGGAGTTTCACCGATCGCGTGACGCGGGGCTCGTGGATGCACTTCGGGGCCTGGCCCTTTGCTGTCGCAGGCCGTGGGGAGCAGGCCCGGTGGCAAGGGACGGGGACCCAGCGCATTACTGGCTTGTGGTTTGGTGCTGGCCCCGGACTCTGCAGGCTGCTCGGCACATGGGGGTCCTCTCGGGGCCCTGCAGCACCGCCCGGGCAGGAGCGAGGCCGGGGCTGCACAGCAGGGCTGGGGGCCGCGCGTCCGGCCCGGTGTCCACGCAGGAATATTCACCCGGGGTGACAAGGGGAGGACCCGGTTGGCGCCTGCAGCTGCAGCCCGTTGACTTGGGAGGACTTCTGCAGCCTAGTGCAAAGACAGGTTGACCTACCAGCTAGAAGCTGCAGAGGGGACCCCTGGGGGGCTCTGCAGTGGGGGAGCATATGCCTTCCACCCAGGACATGGCCCTGGGTCCCAGGATTGGGTCCCAGGTCGGGCTCCATGCAAGACACGTTCAAAGTAACAAATTGAAGGAAGCAGCCAGGCCTTGGGGGCAACAACATGGCCAGAAGGAGTCAGGGAAGCCCAGACTTGGCGGACACAAGGAGGTAGATTCAGCTGCAAATTTGCAATTGTGCTTTATTGCAACCCAAGCTGTCCAGAGGGAGAAGGCCACTCTTGCTTGGGGCTGGGGGTTTCCATGGTTGTCAGTGGGCACACCTTGGACCTTGTGTCAAATCCTGTGGTAGCTTCTCTATTGCTCACTCTCCCTTATCTAGGTTAACAACCACCCCCCACCCCTTGTTTTTAGCCATCACATCCCTGCCGTGGCTGCATGATGGAGCATATGGTTCCAATATAAGCAAATTAGCATAATTCCAACCTAAAAAAAGCAGCCATAGTCCCATCCCTGCCATAGTCACTGGTTGGCAGTGGGCATGAAAAAAAAAAAGAGCCTGTTTCTCCCTCTGCCTGTGTCTCTGCCTCCCTCTCTGTGTGTCTTTCATGAATAAATAAATGAAGACTTAAAAAAATGATAAAAAGCATGGAGAGGTTCTTACAGCTTGTTCAATTTTGAGACAAACCATGGAAAATTGTGAGTATCCTAAGATGGCGAGTAAATACGGAGGTGAGTAAGCTATGAAAGCTGATGAAGCTTTAAAAGCATTTGGGTAGAGGGTTAGGATAAAGGAATCAGATCTCATTCTTCGTCACATTAAAAAAACTACTTTATTCCACACTCTGAGGATTTCTTTTCCCTCTTTTGAAGATGACCCTCCTGAGAGGCTGCAATTCACCCCCTTGATTTTAGCTGGAATATTTTTCTAGTGGCTGGAAAACCATTAAATCCATGTACATTTTTATTGGTTCAGAGCAGGCCAAAGACTCCGAGTCTCCACTCTTCCTTAGGGATGGGAGCTTTGTTCCTCAGACACCACGGAGCATGGGGTGGGTGAGTGAGGTTAGGTCCTTAGGGGAGGTTGCCGCAGGACACGGTCCCAGTGCGAGTGGGAAACCCCAGCCCAGTCACACCAACTTTTCTAAATGAGTCAAAAGAAGTTGGAATCATGTTTATCCTACTGCCCTTGGCGATAGATTGGTAGGTCTCAGCGACCCTGACTGGAAGCCCCATGTAGAGAGCCTGATGCTTCATAGACCACGAAGGAAATTCTCTTCCACTTACTTCAGTTGAAGCCTTGAAGAAGTGGAGTCAGGGAGGACTAGAAGCTCCCTCAGGCTCACTTTGCTGCTGTGGGCTCCTGGCCGTGCTTATTGGCACTCACCACCCAGCCACCACTGGTGGTCACACATGCTTAGCAGCTGGGGGCACACCCAGCTATGGTAATGGGGACAGGGTGGAAATTCTTGGCCTTCATATAGATTCCTGGCTATTTTCTGATAGCCATGTTGCTTTGATACAACTAGATGGAGAGTTCCAAGCAAATTATTTTGTCAAATGAAAATGACTCCAGGGCAGGTTTCCTTGGATAAAAAAATACACTATAAGATGCAGTACTTACAAGAAATGCAGAAAATTAGAAAAGCATTAAAATGCCCCCATTCCACAGATGACCTCTGTCAAAAATTTAGTATCTGTATATATCAGTGTGTGGGTGCCTATGTGTATTCTTTTTTCTTTACAGAATAGGATTGTAGGGTACAAAGGGAATCAACAACTTCTTGTGAGAATTAATATTTTTATTGTGGATAACTACAGATCTCATTTTAATGGGAACATAAAACTTCATTTCATAGACACATTTAATGAATCTCATGCTGGCTCTTAGAAAGTTTTTATCATACAGCTTTAGTAATTTTTTTTTCAGCTTTAGTCATTTTGAAGCTTAGTTCAAACTTTTACAAAATCAGTTTCTTTTAAAATAGTAAAAAAAAATTCTAAACAAAGATGTTTTCAACATAAAAATGAACATTTAAAAAATTGTTTTTTAATAGCCTTATGTGAAGGGTAGAGAAGTTAATGTGGGTGGGAAGAAAAGCAATTATTCCAAATATAAAATTATCTAGTTATTCTTCTGTTTCTTAAAATAGAAAATTAAATAAAATTTGTTTGGCCAAAATATTTTAGTCGGCCCTGAGAATAAAAAGTGATTTTGAGAGAAATCAGAAGACCTTGATTGTCACCTACTGGGCCACCACAGTGCACTCCCAAATTCCTGTGGTTGATCTTGAGTTAGTTATCTCCTTTTCTACGTACTCAGTTCGTGTACAATAAGGAGGAATAGTAATTATTTGTTCCACTGAGTTATATATAGTAAGCTCAAATGATATAATGAATGTGGAAGTCGATAGAACACTCCAAAGCATTATTTCCATATTATTATTATTGCTGTTATGATTATTTATAGGTCCATGGTTAGATGACCAGAGGAATTTGATGGATCTGCAATTAATTTATACGCCAGTGATGTTTTCCTGAAACTGTGTGTGTAGGAGATTGATTACACTACTTTCAGATAAGGCAAGCTCGTTTTCAAAGTAACCGGAGGTACTCATTAATGTTCTAATCACACGTTAGCTCTCTCGCTTTCTAAAAGTGTTTAGCCCTTTGTTTTTGTTTTCTATTGCCCTGGGACAAATTACTATAAACTTTGTGGTTTAAAACAACACCCATTGATGAGCTCGTAGTTCTGCGGGTCATTTTGGGCATGATGTGGTTGGGCTCTCCCATCAGGGCCTTAAGGCTCTGATCAAGGTATTGGTAGGGCTCTGTTTATTTCGGGACATTTTGGGAAAGAATCTGCTTCCAAACTCATTCAGATTGTTAGCCATCTTCAGTTCCTTGTGGTTGTAGGACTCAGGTCCCCTTTTCCTTGGAGATTTTCAGCAAGGAGCCACTGTCAGTTCCTAGAAGCTATCTACTTTCTGGCCACATGACCCTCAGAGCCAGCAGGAGAATGTCCCTTGTCCAAATACCTCTCACACTTTCCTTGTCTCTGACGTCATGGCCCTAATTTAGCGGCCTCATTTGATTAGATTAGAGCCACCTAGATAGTCTCCCTGTATTAGGGTCAATTGATTTGGGACCTGATTGCATCTCTGAGGTCCTGTCACAGCAACACTCAGTGTTTGCTTGAATAACGAGGAGAAGGTATGTGCACCCAGAGGCGGGAAATCTGGGCAACATTTTAGTGTTCTGTCTCTATACCCCCAAAATTCTTCTCTTCCAGTGATTCAAAGGACTATACTTGTTCTCTGAATAAAGAGAACTCCCAGTGCAAGAGTCATAAGTAAGTCTGAGTTCTAGAGAGCTTGGAGATGACATTTCACTCCTGAGGTTCTAACTCATGATGACAGTCACCCTAACCTCCTCTTTGCAGGCCCAAGAGAACAGGCTTAGAGATCAGATCAACAGGGGCTCCTGAGTGGCTCAGTCGGTCAAGTGTCTGACTGTTGACTTGGCCCAGGTCACGTTCTCAGGGTCATGAGATGGAGCCCCACATTGGGCTCTGTGCTGGGTTGTTGGAGCCCGCTTGAGATTCTCTCTCTCGTCCCCTCCCCCTACCTTTCCTCTTCTCTTAAAACAAAACAAAACAAACAAGAAAAAAGAAATCAGATCTACAAAATTCAAATTGTTTTTCTACTAAGACCTGTATGAGTTTGGCAACATGTGTAACCTATTGGATTCTGTTGTTTTTCCACCTGTGAAACTGAATGCTACCTGTTTGCAAGGGCATTCTGACTGTGAAGTAAGAATGTGCATGTAAAAAGCTTTAGTACAGCACCTGCATTTAAGTGCAAGATGAATAATGATCTCAATGTTGCTTCAGTGGGGAAGAAAACAAAGAAAATGCAAATTTAGGTTATTTTCTTCTCTTGGACTTTTTAAATTAAATCCACAATCCAGCAGAAGGGCTGATTCTGCCTTTTTAGTGCTTTTACTGGAAGTGATATCCCATAATAATACCACTTTTAATAAATGTACTATTTATATTTTTAGCCCTCTTGAACAGTAAGCCCAAACTGTGCAAACTCCAAATGAAGAGTTTGTTTTTCCGCAAATACATGTTTCTTTCCACCTCTGTGCATATGATTACACAACACTAAGTTAAAAACTGAAAATGTGATTTTTGGTAACATTAAATATATTTGATAATAAATGCATGTGCTATTTTCATCAGAGGCCCCTAGAATGTGACTGAATGTCCTTTGAAGCGTAAACAGTAATCACAAATTGTATTTTACATGTAAGATGTGACGTGAGGAAGGCTTTCCAGAGGACTGTGCTGTAAACACTTTGAGAAGCCCATGTAGTATAAACTTTTAATTATGTGGGAATTTCTTTCACTCTTGTCTTATTGAACGAAGGAGTTACACTTAAATTTTCATGAAAACTTTCAAGCTTTAGTTTAAGTTCTTTAAGGATAAGGGTCACTTATTTATTTTTATGTCCACAGAGTCTTGTATATATCAGCACTAAACAAATTCTCATTGATGGGTGAGTAGCTGAAGGATCAGTTTAAGGTTGTTCCTTTTTCTGAAACTCTCTGGGGGAAAAAAATGCACATTTTATTTGTACTTAGATCACATCCTGAAGGACCCTAAGTAGAAAAGAACTCCATGTCATCCCCAAAATAGCTGACAAGCTTTACATACACATAGTAATGAGGCTTGGCAATTCATAAGCTACTTTTTACAAGCGCTCTGGAAGGGTCTGGAAGCAGTAGTTATTTAAAAGAAGCAGTATAAGCAAAGATAACAGTGAATTTGTTCACAAATTGTGCATGTGGAATGCCAAGAGAGGAGAAAGAAAAACTTTACTAGCAAAACAGCAAACAATCCACCACTTGGGGAACAAGCCTCATTTATTGGATGAGCTTTATCGTAAACATATACCAGAGTGAGATTTCAATCTATGAAATGAGACAGCTAATGATTTCCCATCATAAAACATGAATGACGCTTATTACATAATAGAATAATTAATTAGGATTCAAATCAAGTTAACTTCTTATCTGGCTTCACTGTTAACTAGCTGTGTGGTTTGGGGTAAGTTACGCAATCTATAAAAATCCTCAATTTCATAGTCTATTAACTGCAGATTAACAATGCCTGACATTGTTTATTTCACAGTGATTTTGTGAAATTGAACAAAGTAGAATCACATCATTTTGGAGTTGAAAAGTAGTTAATGGTTATTTAGTCTAATTAGGGCTTTAAAAGGAAAAGTGCTTTACAGACAAACATTTAGTACTGTATATGGTATTTTAAACCTATCTGTCCTGATTTTTTAACGCATTCTGAACTATTCCTCCAATCATTTGTTTTCCCAGCAGAGTTGCTTTAGATCTACATGTGCGTCACCCAGCCTGGTGCCTGGAATTCAGTACACGTCCATATCATAAATGTATTCAGTCTACATTAATGATTGAATGAAAAACAAAATCTTGACCTTTGAGGAGTAGACCAGCCTCACCTCCATCTGATTTGCTTTCTTTTGTGTTAATTTGGCTTGCATATCCATAAAATGGATATAATGTCCTCATTCTGCTACTCTGAGCTGTTAGGATAATTGAGGTAAAAATAGGAATTGCTGGAATATAAGAAGGGAAGTCGCTAAGGAGGTTTTCGGAAGTGTTAATGAAACTGAAACTCTCAGGATCTCGGCCGAAGCAAGTAATCACAAATAGTGGACAGTGGAGTGTTTGTAGAGAGCGGAGGGTTTATGCCTTTGAGTGCTATTTTTTCAACAAATTAACTTTGTAGGTATAGTCTTGTAAGGCTAGTTTGTGCATACTTTCCTATATCGTTGATCACATAATGATACACATAATGTGTGCACTGATGATCTCAGTGTCTTACAGATATTAGTACTGTGACATTGGTGGTTGCTCTAATCAGGGCAAACTAAGTTGCTGGGGGTTATTTGACTCTACTCAATGATCCATACATGCATATGAATTTTTAAACGTTTCCATATTTTCCTTTATTTTTATGCTGATACCGGTATAGTTGGTGATGGCCTTTAGTTTTCTTCCTTCTATTTTTTTTTAAAAGACTTTATTTATTTATTCACTAGAGACACACACAGAGAAAGAGGCAAAGAGACAGACAGAGGGAGAAGCAGGCTCCACGCAGGGAGCCTGATGTAGGACTAGATCCTGGGTCTCCAGGATCGCACCCTGAAGGCAGCGCTAAACCACTGAGCCACCCGGGCTGCCCTCTTCCTTCTAATTAATTATAGGCCTGAAAAACCAATTAGCCGAGCTTGCAGAATTACATGTAAAATTCAAAAGGTAGTGATGAATATCCTAAGAGAATCCACCACATTATATTGTTTCATTAGGTTTGACTGGTCAGCCTTTTAAATTTTTTTTCCATTCATTCTGTAAATATTTGCCAAGGACTTAGGTACTTTAGTAAGCATGTGGGTAGAAAGACTACAGGACACAGTGTTTTAGAAACAGGAAGTTGCTGGATTTATATGCCAATAAAATAAGATGTATGTTTTTTTTTAAGAGGTATGGTTTTTTAAGGAAACAAATATGATCTAGGTTAGCCACTACTCAAAATCTAGTTACAATTTACAAGGTAATAATCTCTAATCCATTTGAGTGTTAGTCCCGGCTGTCATAGTCACATTTATACATAATCAGAGTTAATTTTATATCCTATTGTCTCTGTCTGAGTTATCAGGAACTCAACCTCATTCCTCTCTGAGAAAAATTAAATGAAATGACAGTGAATATATTCCAGCTCCATATAAGGAAGAGCTTTTTAACAATTGGAGTCCCTCAAAAATGGAATGTGCAGATTTGCTCATTAGCTTCATTTTTCCATCTGTATTTACCATTTGCATATATTAATTTGGCCATCCAGTAAAGCATTCCTAGTATCCTGTGAAGTAAGTTATCTTCTGTTGCTTAAACTATTGATTTAAAAACATTCAAATGCAGGATCTCATAGTCTTCACTGTTTTATTTTAATTAATTTATTTTAAGTTGATACTGTAGTTTATTGAGGATGTAATTAGTCTTGATTTTTGTCATCAAAATAATTTCATATTTGCTCAGATTTGAGGTAGCCTGCACATTTAACTATCCTTTTGGTGTTTTTTTTTTTTTTTCGCTTATTCATACAGTGTTTTGTGGAACACCGTTAAAGAGAGAATCTTCAGTGAATTTCTTATAGGTACCTCTCCAGTTGACTTTTCCAGAGTGTATCCACCTTATAATGTTACTGTCTAACTCAAACTTCATTGTCTGACTCATAGGTGTGTTTTCAGAATATGTGTCAAATGTTGCCTGAAATCAAGGTACTCTATGGCCACGAGATCATTATTGTTAGCTACTTTGTCACATAACTGAATAAGATTCATTTGGTATGACTGAACCATTTTGATCTCTTAATTCCTCTTTTATAAGTTACAATGGTAGTTTTATTCTTTAGGCTAGTTATTTCTAGGAAGTAGGGAGATTTCAATGAGTTGGGCATTTGATTCTTCCGATGAAAGGAAGGACAAAACTAAATAACCTTTTTTTTTTTTTTTTTTGGTGTGGAAACTATGAAGGCATACTTCAGGGGATCTCTGAAGGGGTAGGAAGCAAGGGATTCTCACACACCAATATGAGATCTGATGATCATGGCTGCATTCATTTCAACATTGTGTGCAGAGAATCATCAGGTGCGAGGAGAATGAGTGGGACTGTAGGAGAGAGAAGGATGATGGAAAGGAGGCTAAATGATCATGAAGTTGAAAAAAGAAAAGTGGGTTTTTAGACGAGGACAAAGTGAGTGAGCAGAATCACAATCCCTGATTTTTGTGTTTCTAATTTCTGATAAGTCACATTTCTTTCAGCTTATTTGGTAAGCAATCTTTTCATCCTTGACAAGGGCATGGTGAACAATGCAAAGAATGAACCAGACAGAATGAATGGAGATGGGGTATCCCTACCGAACTACAAGGTCATTTGATGTTTCAAACTAACCTGATGTAATGTTCTGGTTTTAGAAGATGTCACTAGGTCCCTAATGAAGTGAATTTGCCAGCCTTCTAACAAGATTTTCCCCTTTCCCAAAGCAACACTCTGCATAAACAATTAAGCCTTTCCTTGATTTCTTTTCTTGTGGATTTTTTTTTTTCCGTTCTTCTTTATTTTTTTAGTCAATGAACTCAGCCCCAAATGAAAGCTGGAGTTGTATGAACTGAATTGGCTGGAACTAGTAGCTGAAAAGCGTGCAAATCAAAGCTGGCAAGTGTTGGCTCTTCCGTTCTTGAAGGAGAGGCTAACTTCAATCCAAATGGCTTCCTGGGCAATTGTTCCATTATCCTAGGGCTTTGTTCCTGGTGTAGAACCAGACATTAATAATCCAGCTTTTGCATGCTAACCCAAGAAAATACACATCACATCTTTACCTTGCAGTGTCTTAGTACCCATTTGGACACTTCCTAGTAGTGTGGGAACTCTGTAGGAAGGGATTTTACTTGACCTATGGGGTTGGGGAGAAAGAGGAGTAGCCCACAGATGGAGATATAGACTTGTTTCCACACACATTTTGGGGAGGGAGGCAAGATTATTTTTAATTTTGCTTTAGAAAATTATTTACCTGCCAATGATTCCTTTCTAGTCTAATTGTATCCAAGAATTCCCGCAAAATGAGAAAACCTAATCTAAAGATGGTTTTCAAGTAGAGTGAATTTTTTTATTGCTAAATATTAGATCATATGAAGTTGACATATGTTTATTTTGTAGCCATTATTAAATACTAATTTCAGTTTTTGCTGTTTTCTTGTTTTAGAGAAACCTGTTTTCCCCCCAAATCTCAAACATTTTGAAGACCTCCAAAAAGCCTAAGGTACCAGACTCTCTGAATATAGGGACAGGTGGATAAATGGCCGTGAATGACAGGAATTCCATCCTGACCCTCTATTGTACTTCTTCTGTTCTACTACTTGCCTCCTGCCTCATTTTCAAATTCAGAAGTAATAAATTATCAGTCATCCATTTAAAGTTTGTACATGATTTTCCTAGAATCTAAAAATTTTTCTGGATACACTTTAGCTAAGAAACAGGACCTTGAATCAGTATGCCTTTCAATTTGTTGAGGTTTTACATAATTCACACTTTTACAAAGACGTATAGCTCCTCTGAAAAACATGATAGCTCTTTTCTACACAAATTACATCCTGATAAAGAATTCAAAAAGGCTCTTTGCATGCTCTTCTTACATGCTGTCTTCATATCAGCTTCTAGAAAATGTGGAGCCAAATGCAGCGTAAATCATTAGCTTGTACGTAGAGTGCTTAACAGGCATCTTGTATTTTAACTTCACTATTCAATTAGAGCACATGTCTAATTTGGTTTTAAGTGATCTAGGTTCCAACCCCATTTCTCAGACTTTGTGATCTAGGGCAAGTTATCTCAACTTTCTCACGTACATTTTTTTCTCACCTGTATAATTGGAATAGTATCGACTGCCTTCTAAAGTTGTGAGGATAAAAATCAGATAAAGCTCTTAGCACAGGCAAAGCCTTTAGTCCACAGTGACTATTATCTTTCCCTACATTTATTTTCCCTCTGCCTTTTTCCTTATTTTTATTTTTTAATCTTTCTAGAACGTATACATTTTTAAAACCTACCTTAAGCTTACTGGAAGAAGCTGGACAATCAATCAATAGCAAATATTCAATTTTTAAAAAAGCTTTTATTTGAGAGAGAGACAGAGGTAGCGAGAGTGAGCACAAGTGGGGAGGAGAGGGAGAAGCAGGCTCCCCATTGAGTAGAGAGCCAGACATGGGGCTCGATCCCAGGACCCCAGGATCATGACCTGAGCCAAAGGTGGACAGTTAACCATTTGAGCCACCCCAGTATTCAACTTCTTATTTCTAAAGAAACAATGGTTTCGAAGAAGCATCTATTAAACTTCTTTGTAGGAGTTCACCTGGGGATCTTGACCTTGTTAAAATGTCAGTTATACTTTGGAAGTGTCTGGGGTGGGGGCTCGAGAAGCAGCATTTCTTATGTGCTCCCAGGTGAGGTGGATGGTGCCTGGCTCTCCAGTAGCCCTTTGTGCAGTAAGGGTTTCAGAAGAGAGAGAGGGATGTCATCTCTAGAGCTTTATAGAAACAAAATATCCAGCGCTGGGACTCCCCGAATCACAATCTCACAAAAGCAGTGAGAGGGTCTCTTATTTCTCTTATTATGAGTCAAATCGTGCAAATCAAATTTACCTGAAAGGGTCTCATGGGATTCAATTTCTAACAGGAGTCATTGTCTTTGCCGTCCTTTTGAGTCACCCCAGCTCCTTGAACAGGTATTTGGTCCTTGACTCTTGGACAGTCTTTTCCATTATACTGTATCAGTTCTCAAAGCCTTTCATTATATCACATTGAATATTTATTAGGCTCTTCTTATATAATATCTGGGCAAAGTCACACAGGATGTTCACTGGCCAAGAAACAGTCTCTAATGTTATCTTAATGATTGTTTCTGAGATAGCTGTTTGCTTTTTTAACTTCACAATAATACTGAAATGTATCTCTGAGATTGCTAGTGACTTATTGCTAATTCCTGTGGGCACCTACCTGTAGAATTTGACTTTGCTCATCATTTTTTTACTTCTTGAAACTTCCTCTTTGCTTGGTTTCCAGGATTCAACTCCCTTTGCTTACACTTGTTGCTTTTACCCCTTTGCTGCTACCCATAATTCACTTATGTAAAAACTACAATTGTTTTCACCTTTTGCGTGCCTCTCCAATTTCTTGCTTTGTCTTCTTTGGGCAGCCCCAAGGCTTTCCATTCATTCAAAGAGCCTCCGTTGACTCCATGTTCATTCCGAGCACCATACCGGAGCCCTTTTCCAGATCTATAACATCCTATCGATTTCGGTTCAAATGTCCTACTGGCACTTGAAACTCAACATGTCCATGAAGATCTTTATCACATCTTCCTAACTTCAGTCACATAACATCGTTAAGCCTTTGTGATCCATCTGAAAATTAAAGATAATAAAAGAAACTAAATAATCATATTTGCTGAGAATTAAATCACATTTAATACGTGCCCGAGGCTTAGACTACTGTCCTTCAAACAGATCACAGTATGTCTTATGAAGTGGTGTGTGAGACCCTGTTCTTTGTGTTGACACCTGTCTCTGGATTGGAGGTCAGAATTGAGGGGATACCCGAGATCTCTCCATCCACAGTAGATTCAATTTATTTGATAAAGCCAATCAATTTTAACTCTTAAGTACCTTTTCTTTTTCCCTTCATTCCTTTTCTAATGTCACAGTTTTAAGTCTTTGCAATGCCTCACCTGGAATATGTCAGATGGTCCCCTCTCAGCCTCCCTGACCCTAGTCCTGTGTCCTCCGTTCACTCTGCTGACTGTTGGCAGGGGGTCCTCTCAACTGATTGTGGTCCCCACTGCACTCCAGGTTCCTCAGAGCTCCGGGTGTCCTGAGGTAAAGCATCACTGCCCATCTCATGGGAGCCTTACACACAAGAAGGAAACACCAAGAAAGGTGGCTTCTCTCTGTTCCTTTTCAATTTCCACACTTTTCTCTCTGATGCTTGAGCAGTCTTTAACTCCTTGCTGACTCCTGGAATATATCACACTTGCTCAAGTCTGCAGGCCTGTGCCTCAGTGTTCTTTCTTCCCTCTCCTCATCTGTTATTTGGTACTAAACTCAAAATTAGTCTCCTCTGGAAACTTTTCTTAAAATCTCTGAACATACTTAGGTAATTGTTTTATGCGCATAAAAAATGATTGTAGCAGGTTTTAAACTTTAGTGCTTCATAATTTTGCACATAGAAAATAGTGTTGGATTTGTCAGATTTTTTATGGCATCTGTTGAAATGATCCTATGATTTTTCTCCATTATTCTGGTATGATGTTAATGTGGTGAAATACATGACTGTTCAGGTGTTGAAACAACCTTGCGTCCTGGAATAAATACCGCGGGTGATGATTTGTTAGCTTTTTAAATATTTGATGGATGGATTTGATTTACTAGTATCTAAAAAATATTTTCATGTTTTTATGTTCACTAGGAATATTAGTCTACAATTTCTTCAATGTCTTTGTCAGGTTTTGGTATCAAGAAAAATTCATTTAAAAAAATAAAAAAAAGAAAAATTCATTTATACTGATTTTTTTTTCCTATTTATTTCAATTAACCAGAGAGATTTTTAAAACCTCAGATTATAATTCTGGATTGTTCTATTTCCTTCTTCAGTTCTGTCAGTGAATAATTCATGTTCTTGAAAATTTTGTTAGGTACAAACCATCTGGTATCATGTCTTATAGATTAATAGATCTTTTCAGATTATAAAATGTCCCTCTTATCTTGTTAATTTTCCCTGTCTTCAAATCTATATTGACTAATAGGACTATAGGCACCAGCCTTTTTATGATTACTATGTCTTTTCACTTTCAACCTTTTTAATATATATAAAATGTGTCTTTTGTAGATAGCATACAGTTCAGTATTGCTTGTTTATGTAGTTTGACAATCTGGGTTTTGCTTAATATATCTAGTGTATTTGTACTTAATCCAATTATTTGTGTGGTTTTAAACATACTATCTTGTTATTTCTTTTTATACCATCTGTTCTTCGTTCCTTTGTTTCTCCTTTCCTATTTTGGATTAATCAAAATATGTATCTTTGACATATCACTTTCTATTTAAAATGAATGTCGTATCACTTTTGTAAAATGCAAAAGTTCTTAAAACAGTATAATTGCATTTCCTTCATTTTTATTAATTGTTGTTTTACTTCTACATATGCTATAAATCCTATAACAATTTATTTATAATATATGATATTTATAATACATTATGTGTATATAAAATATATATGGGGTCTAATTACATATTACATATATTTTAACATCTATAATACATACACAGCCACACAATATTCCCTTCAATTTGAACAACATCATTTAGAATTCATTATAAAGAAAATTTGCCAGCACCTAATTCTTTCAGCTTTTTTCCTGAGAATATATTTATTTGCCTTTAGTTTTAAAATATATCAATTACAGTTTGTGATTTTTTTGTTGTCCCATGGTCTTTTGTTTCCTTTGTTTAAATAAGAAAAGGTCATTCTTGTTGTTCTAGCTTACATGACATACCTCCCTCCACAGTTGCTTGGAAGGCTTTTTGTTTTGTTCCTTTAAATTTTGTTTTCAACAGTTTAAATATGAAGGGCCTATGTGAGGCATATTTTATTTTCTTCATGCCTGGGGTGTGCTGAGCTTCTTCTGTGGGTTGATGTTTAATCAGACTATAGAAGTTTTCAATTCTTATTTCTTCAAATACTTGTGGTGCTGCATTCTTTCTCTTCTCTACTTCTGGGTTTCTTTCACTGGAGTATGATAGATTATTTAATACTGGTTCACAGTACACTGAAGCACTATTTTTTTTAAAAAGATTTTATTTATTTGAGAGCAAGAGAGAGAGAACATGAGCAGGGGAGAAGGGCAAAGGGAGAAGCAGACTCCTTGGTGAGGAGAGAGCCTGATGCTGGGCTCCATCCTAGGACACTGAGATCGTCACATGAGCTGAAGACAGACACTTAATTGTGTGAGTCACTCAGGCATCCTCTTTTTTTTTTTTTTTTTTTTTTTTTTAATTTATACCTCAGTGTCTTAGTTCAGATAATTTCTAGTGCTCTATTTTCAAGTTCAGTAAATCTCTCTTCTGCTATATCTAATATTTTATTAACCCATCCAACAAACATTACATATGTAGTTTTCAGTTCTGTAATGTCCATTTGATCCTTCTTTTTTACAGTTCTCACTTTTTTCTGCCAAGATTCCTCATTTATTATTGTGGTATTTCCATCTTTTCTTGTAATCATTGACAATATTTATCCTATCTACAGTGTTCTCAGTGAATGGCAACATTTATTTCATCTTGGAATCTGTTTCTTTTTTTAGATTTATTTATTTATTTGAGAGAGAGAGCAGGGGAAGGGGCAGAAGAGAGGGAGAGGGAAGGAATCCCACGCTGACTCCCTGCTGAGGACAGAGCCTAGCAGGGTGCTCTGTCACACCACCCTGAGATCATGACTTGAGCCAAAATCAAGAGTCAGGTGCTTAAGCAACTGAGCCACCCAAGCACTCCTTGGAATCTATTTCTGTTGACTATCTTGATTATGCCCTGCTTCACAGTTCTTTGGCATGAACAGTTTTAAAGCTTTATTGAATTTAACTGATATACCCCAAACTTCACAAATTTAATCTATTCATTTGATGACTTTTATGTATGTAAATCGAAACTTGCAAAATTATCACAATTAAGATAATTAATGCATCTATCACTTGCAAAAATTTCCTGATGCCTCTTTGTAATCTTTCTCTCATCATCCTCCAAATGCTCCCAAATTCCATATTTAAGTAATAATCTTTTTGTCACTTTATGAGTTTGCATTTTCTAGAATCTTATGAAAATACAGTTGTACAGTACATAGTATTTTTTTATAACATCTAAGCACAATATTTTTAAATTCATACATGTTGCATGTATCAGTTAACTTTTATTTATTTATGCTTAGTCAGATAATACAAGTAAGCCACAATTTATTTACCAGTTTACTTGTTGATGGACATTGGAGTTGTTTCCAAGTTTGGCATTTATTTATTTATTTAAGATTTTATATATTCATGAGAGACACGGGGTGGGGGGGAGGCAGACACACAGGCAGAGGGAGAAGCAGGCTCCTTGCAGGGAGTCTGACGTGGGACTCGATCCCGGGACTCCAGGATCATACCCTGGGCTGAAGGCAGGCACCAAACTGCTGAGCCACCCAGGGATCCCCCAAGTTTGGCTGTTATAAATAAAGTAAGCCTCTATGAATATTTGTATATAAGTCTCTGTGTAGCCCCAAGCTTTCAAGTGTTTGGGGAAAATGCCTAATAGTAGAGTAGTCAATTTGTATGATAGGTATATGTTTGGATTCTTAAGAAACTGCCAAAATGATTTCCAAAGTGGTTGCAATCAGAAGATTATGAGAGTTAAACTTACTCAACATTTTCTAACACTTGCTGGGGTCAGCCTTTAAGTCATGTGAGTGAGTATATAGGGTATCACACTGAGGTTTTCCCATTAACATCGAACATTTTTCATGTGCTTATTTGCCATTTGTATATCTTCTTTTAAAAATGTTCAATTCTTTTGCCCACATTTTTATTGGATTTTCTTATTGTTATTGAGTTGTAAATGTTCTTTATATATTCTATATTGAAACCCTTTGATAGATACATATCTTGCAAATATATAGTCATATAATTGATATTTGTATGTTGATCTGGTATTCTGCAGCATTACTGAACTCATTTATTCTTCCTGGTAGCTTTTGGGGGTAATTCCATTGATTTGTGAGTAGAATCTTGCTCCTTCCAGGCTCTTTGATAATTCTATGTTCTTGAGTTGAGAAACCTGGTGCAGCCTTTGAGATACAATTAAGGTTTATTGGGTTATGATTTTCTGTAATTTCTTTGCAATCAAAAGTAAAAGTTGCATTTCCAGTGTAGATTTATGATCTGTGACAGGCTGATCCACAAATTTAGGTCCTTCTTCAAGGTCTCACTTTCATTATGTGTTTGACCCTTTGGCAAATGTAGAAGAGCTGCTTCTTGGGGTTGGTGCTAACTGCTGCCCTGAGAATTCTCTGCCTCACACAGCCATAGGATATTTATTCTTTACCTATCCAATATGATATTGTCAGATAACTTTCATTTGCTTAACGGTATATTAGTGAATATGAAAATCTGCATGCTGTTTTGTTGGTTATGTTTTTAATTGAGTCACTTCATTTGAACAAATAAAGCCACCAGCTATTAAAGATCCCACCTGAACTCAGTAGTTAATAAAAGCTGTACTGACCTGTTTAGAAGAGCATGAAAATATGGTAGTGATCTTGATGAATTTAATTTTTTAAAATTAAATTGAAGCTGAGATTTATACTTTTTTTTTCCTTCTTAATTTATTGTATGCCTGATGCTTGATTTTTGACTGTTAAATCCACCTTGCTTTCTGGGGAACAAACCTAAACTGGTAATTCCTGATTGATTTTGGTAGCATTTTGTTGAGGAATTTTTCATTTCTGTTCATAAGAAGGTCCTGCTCTTTTTACTTCCTCATTTTCCTGGTCTGGTCTTGACCTGAAGGTTATACTGCCACATAATATGAGTTAATCAATATTCTTTATTTTTCTTATTCTCTGGGAGAATTGTGTAAGGTTGGAATGAACTGGTCTTTGATTGCTTTGTGGATATTGCTTTTTTATTTAACCTAAACAGACTTTATATTCCTTTTTTTTTGGGGGGGGGGTAAAGTAACACGAAAGTTGCAATAAATCTCTGCAAGATGTGTGTGACCATGAAAACACTGCTGAGATCAAGGTAGAGAACATGTGGTTGCTTGCTGAGTGAGTCTGAGTAAGTATACATTTTTGTTTCCAGTCAACACGGGGCATTTATTTATGATGTGTTAGTACTACTGAGAAATTAGTTCAGTTTGTCAATACAGATGACTTTGTTTGGATTTTTACTGCCGCAAATTAAGAAGTGTTCTTTAACTATTCAGAAGAGATTTTTTTTTTTCAGAAAAGATTTTGGAAAGAACATTAGACACTTCTTTTATCATAAACACATTTGCTTTCAGTTACAGCATTTTTATATCTCACACAAAATATGGTATATACTTTCATTGCTCTGGTCTCCATAATGAGTTAGTAATCTAGTAGGTTTTGTGAAATAAGATATAACTCACATCTGTGTCTCTCTTATAACATAGCCTATAATACACATTAATATACAATATATAATATTATATATTATATATTATATAATTATTATAACATAGCCTATAATTGCATTTAGTAGGTGGTCACTAAATATTCATTGATAATAATTAGGATTTCAAAGTTTTGCCTGCTGTGACTCCAGCTTATCTACGCTGTACTTTCTTCTTTTTACTACCAAAATATAGTAAACTATAGCTTCTACATTGAACTGTTTACTTTAAATTGGTTTCTTGATTTCTCACGTAGAGCTTTAGCCAGTTCTGTTTCTCCCACTGGAATGCTTCGTATTCCAGATTTACTTATCATATTCCAAACCATCTTAAAAGATCATATTGCCATTATGTTTATTAAGCTGTCCCTGGTTAACTTTCATAAAGATATGCTGTCTTCCACCCCAACTATCTTCCTCTAAGAACCACAGGAGCTACCATGGATGGAGCACATGAGATGCCAGTCATATTATATCTGTTACCTCATTTTAATCTTCAAACAGATTGTAAGCCTACATAATAAGTTTCCATAAAGGAGGATACTGAGTAAGAGATTGACTACTTTGTTCGGATCACTGATGGAATATTTTTGGAGTCATTGTGGAGAAAATCTTGCTGACTCCAAAGCCTCTTCTCTTTCCACAGTATTAAAACAATTTTTATTGCCATATGACTTTCTTTTATACTATCCTCATACGATCATACTTGTTAGACTATGCATTTGATCTTTGATAAGAGGATAAAATCACACCAAATTCTTGTAAAGTATGAAACTGTTGAAATAGACACTTGTAAACTTCCTATTTGTAAATTATGTAAATTCCTGTTAATACCACAAGCAAGGTATTTTGAATACTCAAAATATATTTCATATTTACATCACCATACGTGGGACATCTGTTCAGTTCTGCTTTTTGAACAAAAAGTTTTGCGTTATTGTATCCTCCCCAGCATAGACTTGAGATTGGCTAGGCCAGTGACTATTAAATTTATTTTTCATTTTTGACTAGTGAAACTTACAAGGAAACCAATGAGGAAAGTAGTGAAAGAAGGACTGCTCTAGCCAGAGGGGAGATAAAGGTGAGGGACATGGGAGGCTTTCAATAAACCTGCTCAGGATGCCCTTAATGCCTTACACCAGCCTTCGCTGTCTCTCTGTGGAAACACCAGTAATCTAAAAATCACTGCTTCAGCCCAACTTTGTTTTTCTAATGAAAATCTAAAAAATCTAAAATCTAAAATCTAAAAATCTAAAAAAATCTAAAAAATCTAAAAATCTAAAAAATCTAAAAAATCTAAAAATCTAAAAATCACTGCTCTAGCCAGAGGGGAGATAAAGGTGAGGGACATGGGAGGCTTTCAATAAACCTGCTCAGGATGCCCTTAATGCCTTGCACCAGCCTTCGCTGTCTCTCTGTGGAAACACCAGTGATCTAAAAATCACTGCTTCAGCCCAACTTTGTTTTTCTAATGAAAATCTAAAATCTAAAAATCACTGCTTCAGCCCAACTTTGTTTTTCTAATGAAAATCAGAAGGATGTGTGTGTGTGTGTGTGTGCGTGCGTGCGCGCGTCTGTGTGCGAGGTTTTTGAGTCTTGGATCTTGTTCTTGACTCTCAGTGATAATACCTTCGTAAAAAATCCCACAAAATGAAATCTCTGAAAGATCCATAAATTGACAAGTAGCAACAACAAAACCCAACCCAAAGAGCCATCACGTAGAGTATCTGGATGGATTGTTGATTGGTGGCTCTCCCCTCCGTGGTAACTATAGTTTTAGCCATGTTTGTATAACAAGCAGCCTTTCCTTCTCTCTGGGATCTTCCCTTGCTTCTCTATCTTCCTCTCTCACAGCTCCTAGGATGTACTCACTTCCGCTTCTCCTTTGGAGATCCATCCACTGCTACGTGCTGCCCTGTACTCTACATTCTAATCACATTTTTCCCCTGAATATTATTACAAACATCTTCACCCATTTGCTTTCTTCTGCCTGAAGTTCCCTTCTTTCCTTATTTTCTTAGAAGGCTTCAACTGTTTTTGTTTTGTTTTTCAAAAAATGCTCCAACCTTCTACCTCATTCAGACTTGCTAAGCAAAATTAGTACTTGGGCCTATACACTCAGATAACACCGTGCGTATAATTTTTCCTAATATTTGCCACCGTGAATCATCATACTCACTTGTCTCCCTTTTCTCCCCTTTAGAACTCTTTTGGGGAAGGGCTGTATCATATTCATATTCATATTCCCATGCTCAGCATAGACTCAGCCTTTCACAGGTGCTTTCAAAATTGGCAAATAGACGTATAACAAAAATGTCCTAAATATCACACTTCTCCAGCAGGTGCCACCATGCCATAAAGGATATTTTGACCTGAAAGTTCTCTGCATTTGAGACACTGAGTTATGCAAAATTAAATGAATGCCCTACTTTATCAATCTAATTGATATGCACTTAGTTAAAATCAAAGGTGGAACGCTGTTGAATTTACTTCTGTGCTGTGAGCAGAGTACACCTGAGGTTATGCATGCATGCGCTTAGGACGTATTCTTTTCAAGGCTTAGTATTTAAATAAGACAGCTTAACAAGGCCAAAATGAAGGGCTGTTTAGTAACAGACTTCATTATAAACATAATGCTTATTTATGTGAGACTTTAGGAATCTGAGGCAATGATCAAACCATTCGAGAATAAATCAACATGATGATTTTAGACTTGAAGAAGAGTTACTGAAAATAAAGGGAACCTGTAAGTAAGGAAAATTAAAACACTAAATTCCCAGGGCACTGCTCAGGCAGGGTAAGCATCTGCCTCTGGCTCAGGTCATGATCCCAGGGTCCTGGAATCGAGCCTCACATCAGGCTCCCTGCTCAGTGGGGAGTCTTCTTCAATGGACTTCTGCCTCTCTTTCCTGCTCATGTTCTCTCCTTCTCTCTTTCAAATGAATAAATAAAATCTTTTTTTAAAAAAACCCACTAAATTCTCCGTAGAAACAAATCTCTCTCAAATGTAGGAGACAGAAGAAATCACCATTATTTAGTAAAGGTATAATGTGGAAAGGTAAGATTACAATGGTGTTTTTGTTTAACCTTTTGTCTTTGTACCCTTAGAAGTAAACTACCTCTATGAATACTTTGCATTTCACAAGCAAGATGGAGAAAGCTGACTTAAATTAAAAAAAAATAATAATAAACCACTCTAAAATCAAAGGTCCTGAGCTATTTAAGAAACACATGAATTAACATGTATTTTAGTTACTATTGCAACTAGATAACACTGCCTGGGATGTCTTTACATTTCTGTGTGCTTTCCCCACCCCAATATGACCTCAGCGACCAGCACCTAATTCTGTTCTCCAGAGGTCTGCTGTCTTGGGAGAGAGGATAATGGGCAAACAAAAATAAAGATATAATACGTCCAACAATAATTTGTGCCAAGGAAAAAGTAAAGCCAGGTGAGGGAACATGCATGTGTGAAATTAGTGCAATTTTAGATAGTGGAATGAGTTATCATATTTGACCCTGGGCTGTTTTTTCTCTTATTTTTCTCTAATTTATGTTATTCTATTCAGTTAAAAAATATGTCACTAACATCTGTGTGTCAAACACTGTTCTAAACTTTATAAATGAATGTAACAAAAAGTTAGTGTCTTGTCCCTTAAAAGGTTTATGGATTACTGAAGGAAAATGTATACAGTTTGTGTACACACAGTTATATACACAAATGCACATGCACACACTGAAAGTTATGCTATGATGTTAAGGTTTTTTTGTTTTCCCCCCAGTAGGCTCCATGGCTCCATGCCCAGCGTGGAGCCTAACACTGGGCTTGAACTCATGACCCTGAGATCAAGACCTGAGCTGAGATCAAGAGTTGGACACTTAACTGACCAAGCCACCCAGGCATCCCTGATGTTAAGGCTGTTGAAAGAATTCAGCAGTAGAGGGTATTCTAAATGTTAGTCATTCTAAGAGGACCTCAAAAGGTTCATGGCTTGTATTGTTGGCAGTTTTTCAGAGATGAGCATTTACTTCCTGGCTGGTGTGTGGGAGTGAGTCAACTAGCTAGCGAGGAGCCTGAGCTCCAGTAACTGCTCAGTGACTACAGATTTTTATTCTCCATTTGCTTTGTGCTTTACAATTCTGTAATTGTATGTTTTCATTTTGTTTTGGTTTTATTTATTTATTTTTTATTTTATTTTATTTTTTTTTAAGAAAGGAATGACTGTTAGAATCGGTTGCTAGTAATGGTAAAAAAAAAAAAGTTAAAGGGGCCTTATAAAGTGATGGTTATTAAATATAATGGTGTCGTGGGCTCATGATGTTTTTCAGTTTTCTGTGCTTCCGTTCATAGTCAGTAATATGCCCCTTGAGCATTCAGGGTTTGTGAATGAGCAGAGTTTGTGAAATGGACATGGCACAGTGAGCTCCAAAGACAAAGAGGACAATGTTGCCTTGACAAAGGCTTCTCTGAAGGTGAAAATCCCATATGCAAAACTTCAGGATGAGATAAGAGTTTGCTAGGTAGAGAGATGTGGGAAAGAACTGGTTGCATGAGATAGCAGGAGCAAAAGATGAGTTGACTGAAACAATATTTTTGAGTTTAGAGAATAAGAGACCCATGGGTTGAGTGTAGGAGGGTGAGCACAGGTGGAAAGGAACTCCTGTGAGAAAGAAAGATTTGGGGATGCTCTAGATATTCTGTTTACACCTTGGCTTTGTAGGATATAGGTCAGAAGGAAGCAAGAAAGGCCACTTCATGCTGCAAGAGAAATCACAAGATAGTACAGTCATCTATGAGGAGAACTGGACTGCCATTTGTGCCCAGTGAAAATTCAGTGTTTTCCATTCTATTCTAGGAACATCCCACCCCAAATGCCAATTTGTTGTCTTAGTACAGTTAAGGATAAAGGAAAAAGGGGGCTGCAACAGAAGTTAAGAAAGCCTACTGACAGAAGGCACTGTGGGGCTGCCATGTGCCAGGTACTGCGATGCTAACTTTTCATGCATACTCTCTCATCTCAAAACACGGTGAGACAGACTTTAGAGCCATGTCTACAGCTAAAAAAAGTAAGCTCCAGAGAAATTAAATGTAGTGCTTCATTACCTAGCCAGAGCTGAGATCTTAACTCAAGGCTGACCTACTATAAAGCCCTTACTTAGTCCTCTGTATCAAGCTGTAGCAGATGGATACGAAAGGGATTAAGAGGAAACTAGAACATTCTAAAAGTCGATTTCCACTTACTTTTGATTATGACAAATGAAAACAGTAAAGGAATACTACAACTAACCCAAGTCCCTTTTGAACTCACGTGATTCCAAAAAATAATTGAATAAACATAACTTCACTGTCATATTATGGAAGGTAACCAAATCGAATTCCTTTGAATGCTTGCTTCTGTTGATTGATTTTTCCCTCTTTTTCATCCCTGAATGTTTTTATGTATTTAGAGTTGAATTTGAAGTAGAAAGCCATTTTCAAGAAACCTACACATCCATGTAAAGATTAATAGGGGTCAGAGGTGAGAAGGCTACATGGTTTTAGTAAAAAATGGGTTTCCTACTATATTGCCACGTCAGAAAACAGGAGATATCATGTTTTAAATTAAATAAATGCTGGTCATTATTTTTCTTGGGGAAGGTAAACATTTCCTAACATGATGATTTGGTTGGTTTACTTTTTGAAATATGGGATTAGATATTCATATAGATTATACACTGGTAAGATCTCAGGTTTGACTAGGCTGCTTACTAGTAAGTCAATAGGAGTTAGAAATTGTTGGTTGTTGGTCAAACCTTCAGTAGACCCATTGATTTTAGCAGAGTAGAGAGAACAAGATCAGTCAGGAGGACTGGATGGCTGATTATTGAATTCCAGAAGAATTAGAAAAGCTTAGAGGCTAACATAAGACTGTTCCATCTCAGAAGATAATGATGAGTAGTGAAAGTGATAATTAGGGGCCTTGCTGCAAAATATCAGTAAGAGATACTTTATTTTTCTGGCTCTTTCTCAGTCGTATGGAAGAAGCCATCCATAACCCACCTACCGAACTAGTCCTCTTCAAACTCACATCACCTTTTTACTTTGTTCATAAAATTTACCACAGTCAGAAATGGTCTTATTTATGAACTTATTTACTTGCCTTTTTGTTTACATGTTATCTTGTAACATGTATCTTGTAACTTTGCCCCCTAAGTGTAAGCACCACAGGGTCAGTACTCTGGTCCATATAATTCAATTCCTTGCCACCACTGCCTAGACCATCTTATGCTACAAAGGATGCAACTCTTTCATACACAGACTTTTTTAATAATTGAGTAAATGGATACAGGTATTGGTTAATGTTAACCAATATTTGTGATATTCCAGGTATTGGTTAATATTAACTAAGTCAATATTTATAGAGTACTTAAAATAGGTCCTTGCATATAGTATAATAAAAGTTTAACTCAATGAATATCTTCCTAAAACGAGCTGAACAATCTCCCTCAAGCTGAGGTCACTTCTGATAAGAGAACAGAGACATTTAATTTTAAGACTGCAATAATTGGAATGTGATTAATAGTTAATGCTCCATAACAGAATATCTGACCATTAGTGGTTTTGTTTGCTTCATATGGAACTTAAAGGAAATTAAATCTTTGGCCTTAACTGAATCCCTGTCTTTACCCTCAAGAAAGAGAAATGCAAAATTGTTGTCCTTCCCTTACACTTCATGACATTTTGTAGTTGTTACCAGAACATAGTGAACCACAATTGGCTATTTGACAGTGTAAACTTTATTGGAGTGCAAGTTTCATGAGAACAAGCATAAAACTTACCACTTGTCATTGATGTATTCCTGAGACTATAGCCCAATGGCTGGCATAAGGCAGGTGTCCCCAAAATGTTTAATGAAATAATTTGCTAATGTCAGGAGGAAGGAGGTATCAGGATATTTTTGGAATCTTCCCGAATCCTCCCATAAATATAGATGGTGCAGCTTGGTAGATAACAAAACTAAAACCCAGGGACAAGGTTTAAAGCAAAACTCAGGACAGATTTTTATTATTATTTCTCACAGCTCTGGAGGCTGGAAGTCTAGGATCAGAGTGCCAGGATCTGGGGCTCTGGGTAACAGACTGCCAGCTTTTCATTGTATCCTCACATGGCAGAGGGCAGAGACAGAAAGGAAACTCCCCCGTGACTCTTATAAGGGCACAGATCCCATTCATGAGAACTCATCCTCATGACTTCTTGGATCTTAATTGCCTCCTAGTATCATCTGCATGACGAAGGGTAGGGTATCAATATACAAGTTTTGGGGGGATATGAATATTCAGTCCATAATATCCTACCGATAATCATGGAGTAGTGCCCATTGCTGTTAGCATGACAGAAGGGCCAAACACAAACGTTGTGCAGCTCCTGGTGAAACAGCACAGTGCCACTTACAGTCCTGCCAAAGGGATCACACCTGAGTCTGATTAAGCCTCTGCATCCAGCTGCCTATTTGCAGCCAAACAAAGGAATGTTGAAATTCATCATGAATTTGCAATCATCGAAATCCAGAATGTGGGCTACTGCTGATTAAATGGCCTGGTTCTTGTAAAAAATGAAAAGCCAGAAAAGGAAAAAGGAGCTAGAGGATAAGCCTGTGTAATAAAGAGCAATTCAAAAGACATCAGTTTTTAAAATGAGATGTGTCAAAGGAAGCTCACTTGAGTAAAACCCTCAAGAAGTGCAGAGGCAATTACTGCATATTAGTGTTGGGGGTACAGGGCTATGATGGGGATGGGGAGCATGTTAAAGGCTTTGGATAGGAGTGGAAAATTTATAATTTACGAAGTTATGTATTTGCTTTCTGTGGTTTTCTGTACCTCGTGTTTTTGATTTTACAATAAAAAGTAAAAAAAAAACGATTTCATAGGAGTTTGGACAAATAGATGACAAAGTCTAGAAAGGTCTAGTGATGTGTAATACATGATGCAGAAGCATTTCACATCATTCACTGATGACCCTGGTTATGTGTGTGTATACACACACACACACACACATTCTGCACTGATTATGTATGACTGCTTTAGATTCTGGCTGTTGTCTGCAGCCTAACTTCCTCAGTAAATTTCATATCCCCTTGGCTTAGACAAAGGACTGAAAAATCAGTTGAGCTGGCAAATTAATTCCTCTGATGCCATGTTTTAGTGATACTTTTCACTAGCAGAAAGTTTACCAAGGAGCTGCTATGGACTGGGGCCCTGGCCCAGGTATTTAAAACAGAAAAAGGGGATTGGAATGGTTTCTCCACCCCGAGGGCATAAAGTACAGTTGCAAAGTGAGATTTTTTTTTCCCCACATTTCATACAAGTTAAATTGCCTTGATATGATCCCTGATTCTCAACATGGAACCTCTTGACTTCCATGAACTTCAAAGAAAATACTGAGGATAAAGGTCCTCAGGTTTATTTTAACCTAAGAAGTCAAAAGGCAGAATGAATTTGTGCCCTGATCACGCTGAACAAATCTTCAGTTGACAGTCAAATCATATCTCTTTCTCCTTTTCGGTTTCATTTTTTTGTCTTTTGCTTTTGAATGATGCTAGATAGTTCAAGGTGTGACACCTGTTATTTCTCATTAAGAAGTATTATCGTTTTGCAATACAAATATTGAGTCATTATGTTGTACACCTGACACTAATATAATGCTGTATGTTGATATATCTTAATTTAAAAAGTTAAAGAGAATATTTCTTTGTGGTAAGAAGAGTGTAGGGGTGAATTAACTTTATTCAGCAACTAATCATACATTTCTTAATATTCTGGGTTGGCTCTCTGTCTACATCTGCATTTTCACAGTAAGCCTCTCAAGTAGTTATAATCACTCCCACTTTGCAGGTGTCAAAACAGAAGTTCCAATGATTGGTTTTTGCCTGAGGACATTCCCAAAATTAGGTGGTGGAGCTGGAGCCTCAGCCAAAGCTTCTGCCTCCAGTTCCCATGTTTGTCCTTCCAAACAGATCACTAAGGGGCCAATTCGATTCTAGCATCCTTGTCTTGTGTTTATACCAGAGGTTGAACACCTTTTAAAATTCCAGATCCTATTAAAATGCTAAAGGAAATGGAACTCTCTTTTTTTTTTTTTCCCCCTTCTCGTCAGCTTTTCTCTAGGGAAGGGATGAGGATTTAATAAACTAACACTTTTCCTTTAATTTCTTTCACTTTAATTTCCTTTCATCTCTGAGCTTTACACTTATGAGTGATGGAGATTAACTCAACAGTAATTTCCAGAAACCACCATCCATCTAAGGCAGTCTTCTATTTGACTATTAAACCCTATGAAATTAAATCTATCAGGGCAAGTACAACGAAAGATGGAAGTTAGAGGAGGTGAAAATAAGGAAACGGTTCAAAAGAACAGCCGGTTCGGCAAGTCATCCTCTTCCACTGTTTGATTTCCCTCAGTGCAAAAACTGAGCTGTGATCAATGTCTCTGTCTCTGTTCATCTCGCACCCTGCTGGAGAGTGGACAGGGTTAAACTATATACAGAGAGAACTTTTGCCTTTACTTGATGCTAAGGACAAATAAACAATCAGCTATGCAGATGCCACAAGCAGGGGAACTGTCAGCTACACATGTACTGAAGACTCAAGTATTTACTACAGCAGCAGGCATCAGCGTGCTAATTGGACATTGTTTGGGAACACTCGAATTTGGGGATAATTTCAATCCTCCCTTTTCTAAAACCCCTTACTCTATTAAATAATCTTTATTCATTTTCTCCAGCCAGAAGAATCTAAGCTATCAAAATATAGGCTCAAGCAGAATAGGAGGTAGGGGCGAAGGAAATGAGAAGAAAGATATTCTCCAACTCACCCCATGGCCGATCGCATATTTTACACAGATAGACTTCCTGTACACGTGGACTTGTGTGCATTTTTCCTCAGTGCATCTAAAACTGAAATTCACCATTCACCCACTTCTTAAGGTTCTGAATTGTTCTGAATTAATATCAGAAACAGAATGGCTGCATTTCCATTCTAACTCTCCCAATTTTCATCCAATTCCTCTCTCTGCTTCCTTCCTGTCAGCTTACTCGATGAGTAAGGTAACTTCATGACTTAAAACAAGTTTATCCTTAGGAAATTCTGGTCTGGATGGGTTTTTTTTTTCCTTTGAAATGAAGTGAATTTGACTTAAGAGAAAGCTTTTTGAAAATAAATGTAAAAGAACTTAGTAATGTAAAACTAGAAATGCCCAGGTTAAAATGAGCCAGTGAGAGCACCTTTCTGTTAATAACTGTGCCTGCCGGTGTGGCTGTGGTTTTCTGGGGGGCTCCAAGGGCTCCTGCCCTCTCCTCTTGCTGCAAATATTACAAGAACCTACAAGGATCAGCCCATTGTGTGGTCAGAAAGTTTGCTCATGAGCTGTGCTATCTCAGTGGGAACTGGTGAATTCTCAAAGGACTCTAATCCAGTATCTAAATGCTTCAGGTATTCCTAGGTAATTGTTAAAAGTAAAAGCAAATTCTAACTCGGAAAGAAATACATTTAAAGTTATGAATTGAAAAGTTAATTTACCCTTTGAGAAAACTCAAATGAGGGTTCCTGGGTGGCTCAGCTGGTTAAGCGTCCAACTCTTAGTTTTGGCTCAGGTTATGATCTCATGGATCCCGAGGTTGAGCCCTGCACTGAACTCTGCACTCAGCGGGGAGTTTGCTCGAAAATTCTCTCTCTCTGCCTCTCCCTGTACTCACACACTTGTGTGCAGTCTCCCTCTCTCATTCTCAAATAAATAAATATTTAAAAAAGAAAAAAAAAACTGCCTCTAAAGTGGTCACTGAGAGTAGGTTCTCAGCCAGCCTTTGGAGAAAACAACAGGAGAACTTCACTTTGATTCACTTTACACCTAATAATTTTACATGATATTCAAATATATGGCAATATATATCAGTATGGATGCACCAGGGTAGTCAACTCTAAGAAGTCTTGCCAGCCAGGAAGTCTAGACTGGCTTTACATATCATTCATGCCCAATGAAAGGCACGGGAAAAGTCTCAGAATCAATAGGAATATTTCTGTGTGAGCATTAGTGAAGTATAGTTATAAAAATTCAGCATTAGGAGGATGAACAGAGCATCCAGTATTAGAGTTTAGAGAGTGATGGAGATGGTGAATAGCTAATTAGGACTTATGAGTCAGCAAAAGGACCAAATGACCAAAATACTCATTTTAATTAGTAAATGAAATATGCTTCATTCATACGATGGAATCCAAAGTCATCAAAAAAAAAAAAAAACACTAATAAGGGATAGTATTCCCATGACACAGAGAGGGAGACAAATTTGCAGACAAGGATATCATTTCATAGATGATTTTGAATTATAGAAACAAACTGTAGAACCAGATGATCTCAGTCCTGTGTGTTTTTGGGTGTGTGTGTGTGTCTGTGTGTGTGAGGTTTTGTTGTGCACACTCAAGGAAATATAAAATCACTCTTCTGGAAAAACAAATCCTCAGAGCTAATGACCATGGGTGAGCATGTTGACAATTAGTTGTCATGAGTGACTTCAAGTACTAGGACAGTTTTTCTAATGTAATCTGGGATTATTGATTCATATAAAATGGGGAGAATTTTAAATTATGAGGGAGTGTAATCTCTTTATCCTAGAATTTAGAAGATTTCAGGACTGTATGTGAGCTACACACGTGTTTGAAATAAATCAGTGTGTTAGCTGTACTTCTGTCTTCTGCTTCACTCTTTGGTGGACCAATGAATAATGGAACAGTGGTGATAAAATAATCATGATTATAGGAAACGTTTAAAAAAGTCAGAGATGTTGGTCATTATGACACATCTAAAGATAAAGGCAAATAATATGCTGGCCCAGATAATCCATTAGCTGTGTCATTCAAATTATCCATGTGGACTACAACACCAAGGTTGTTTCTAGGGATTGTTACAAAGATGACCGTAGTTCTCGACACAGTACCATGTGTCACCGTCAGCAACATTAACTGCAGGAGTCCATTCAAAAAACATGCCATGAAAATTCTTTTGCTTCCTTAATTCCTGAGTCATACTCAGCAAAGCAAATGATTGTGTGTGAAGTTCTTATATGGAGAACCGTTGTATTTTTGTCGGTGAATATCTGACTAATTGCAGATGCACTTACTTCAGTGGCTGTTGTTGAGAAAAGATAGATTCAGCCTGAGAGCACTGATAGAAATCTTCCAAAAATCTATTCCAGAAATGGAAAATGGTGCCCTCCATTAAGGAGTTCCACCAGCCTACCTCTCTGACTTAGGATGACACCACCTTCTTCTGTTGCTCTGTTTTTTCCTAGAATGCAGTCCCAACAGTATGTGCAGCAGCGTCGAAAATTTGCAGCTGCCTTCCTGGCATTCATTTTCATCTTGGCAGCTGTGGACACTGCTGAAGCGGGAAAGAAAGAGAAGCCAGGTAAGCTGTAGGGTTGTGAAGGCAAGACTGCTCATGGATTAATGTCTATCTGATCCAACTACCTGATTTTTGTCTTCCCTCCCTCCCTCCCTCCTTCTTCCCATCCTTTCTTCCTCTTTCCATGTATTTAGAGGAAGCTAAGTGACACCCCTGACACCCCCCCACCATCCATCATAAGCCCTAAGATATGATGACGATTAACATAATGATCATATCAGTAGCTACCATGTACAAAACACTGACGGGCAGTCAGGTGTCTTACTTTAGGTTGCCGCTCTTCCTCAGAAAGAGTCCTGCAAGGAATTTTTGTTTTATCTTACATTAGCAAAGGAGGAAACTGAAGCTTAGAGCAATACAGCATCTTCCCTGTGTCACTCCCAGTGTCATAAATAGTAGGCTGTGGAGCTGGGAGTCTGTGTATGTCTGTGATCCACCACATTTAGCTTATGCGATTCCATTTCCAAGACAGAGAAAAGAACATTGACTTGCAATGAGATGCTAATCTGACAACCGTGACTTCCAATAGACTGTTTCCTTATTTTTCGTGTTTCACTGTTTTTGAACATCTTCTACAGAGGCGTGTGCTCCTAAAAGGAGATGTCATTAAATCCCTGGTACAGCCCCTCGCACCTAGAATTACATTAGTATTGGTTCTATCTCCTTCAGCTTTCCTTCTCCCTTCTCTTGATTCGTCATTTGGTTAACACTCATCAAAGTGCTCCTGTTGACTGGACAGGGAAGATGCAGGCAAAAAGCACAGACCCCTCAGTTAAGGTGCTCTGGAATGAACTTTGTTATAGGAATGAGAGTTTTCCAGAAGTTGACTGTTTTTCCATTCTTCTTTCCAGAAAAAAAAGTGAAGAAGTCTGACTGTGGAGAATGGCAGTGGAGTGTGTGTGTGCCCACCAGTGGGGATTGTGGCCTGGGCACCCGGGAGGGCACCCGGACTGGAGCTGAGTGTAAGCAAACCATGAAGACCCAGAGATGTAAGATCCCCTGCAACTGGAAAAAGCAATTTGGAGGTAAGCCCCACCGCTATTGTCCTATTGATTTAATCTTCCTCTCTGAGCTAATGCTTGCATTTTTCCACCAATTATCTTTTTCAGATTGACTACCACTTATTTTAAGTAAGTTGATTTTATCAGATTGCAAATAGCCAGATATCTTGCCTTACCCCAGGGTTTCTCCACTCTGGTGCTACCATCCTTTTGGGCTGTGTATTTTTTTTGTTGTTGTAGAGGGCATTGTAGGATATTATTCTGTGCATTATAGGATATTTGCCAGCATCTCTGGCTTCTAATTCACTAGTTTCCTCTAGTACTCCTCACCTCCACCAACTGTGACTGCTAAAAATGTCTCCAGATATTGCCAGATGACCGCTGAGGTCAAAACAGTCCCAGATTGAGAACCACTCTTGTACCAATCAGGACATGAAATATACCCTTTTTTTTTTTTTTTTGAAATATACCCTTGATCCCTCCTAAGTGTGCATTGATCTATTTTCTCTCCTCTGTCTCCCTCTAGTTCTCATTCCTTTTTCCTTCCTCGCCCCCTCTCTTACTTATTCTTCTCCTTCTCCAGACCTCTTTCTATGACTTTCAGGCCCCCTCTCTCTTTCAATCTTTCTGCACCATCCACACTGGTTAATAGAGTTACGTATCAAATCCAGCAGGCCTGCTTATCGTCACTTCCCATAGACTCTTCTCTCCCTGACTATTGTCATTCCCCTACAGGCCTCATCTGCCTATTTGGGAAGGAATCCTTTTCAACACTTCCAACTTTTAAACCCACTAGTGAACACTCAGATTACTTCTTTATTCCACATTCCAGACCTTGTCTTTCTTGGCCATGGTGGTCCACAGTGCCCCAAATATTCTTATTCTCTGCAGAAATGTATTCTGACCTATAATCCAGTAAAGAAAAACAATGAATATACATGCTGTATCTATCTTTTTCATCCTCTATAATCTTTAAGATACTTTTTATGAATGGTGATAAGTTTTATAAGGGCATGGTGAAATTCAGACACAATGGTCTTAAATTATATATAGGTTCCCCTACAGATCCACCTATAGATCCCCTACAGATCCACCTACAGATCCACACTTTTTAGAAGTGTGTCTTAGAGAATGTATACCTAGAATATGTAAGGAACTCTCAAAACTAAGAATACAATTAGAAAGTGGGTAAAAGACATAATTATTTTACCATAGATGAAATATAGGTGGCAAATAAATGCCTGAAAAGATGTTGAATATCTTTTCCTCATTAGGGAAATGGAAATGAAAACCAGTGAGATGTCACTATATACCACATTCCTATATATTCCTTCCTATCAAAAGGACTCAAGTTACAAATAACACTAAATGCTAGACAGGAGGTAAAGAAACTAGAACACTCATACCTTTTTGATGGAAATGTAAAATGGTACAGTCACATTAAAAAGGGATATGACAAAAAAATAAAAATACAAAGAAAAATAAAAAGGGATATGACAGGTTTTTTTTATGTAAGAATAAACATCTGTTTACCATACAACACAGTGGTTTCACTCTTGGCCATTTATCCTAGAGAAATGAAAACTTAACATTCCTCTAAAAATCTGCACACAAATCGCGGATAGCAGCTTTACTTGTAACAGCCAAGAGCTGGAAACAACCCAGCTATCGTTCACCTGGTGAATGGTTAAGCAACCCGTGATATATGCCTACTATGTATACTACTCAGTAAAAAAAAAAGAGGAACTGATTGTTGAAACGCAAAAGCTGGATGGACCTCTAGGAAATGTTTCACTGCTGAGTGAAAAAATGCTGATCTCAAAAGGTTACATACTGTATGATTCCATTTATATAACATTCTTAAAATGACAAAAATTACGGAGATGGAGAGGAGATGAGTGATTGCCAGGACTTGAGATGGAAAGGGAGAAAGGTGCCAAAGCTAAGCCTGTGACAGGAATAACCCAGAGGACTCTCACGTTGGAGCTCTTTTGCACTTTAATGGTATTGGTGTTTGCTCGTATCTATAGAAGTGACACTTCACACAGAACTAAACACACACATTCATGGGTACACACAACTGAGTGTCTATGAAATTGGCAGAACATGAATAACCCCTGAGGAATGTGTCCCTCTGCATTTCCGGGTTGTGTCCATGGACTCTGGTTATGCAAGATAATCACAATTGGGGGGAAATAGGGTGAAGGATATAGGGATCTCTCCATATATTTCTTTCAACTACATGTGACTCTACAATGATCCCACTGCAAAAAGTTAAAAAGAAAAGTGTCTATCTAGAGGAACTCAAAGATTTCTCTTTCATCCTACCTTGTCTTTAGCGGAGTGCAAATACCAGTTCCAGGCCTGGGGAGAATGTGACCTGAATACGGCCTTGAAGACCAGAACCGGAAGTCTGAAGCGAGCCCTCCACAATGCCGACTGCCAGAAGACAGTCACCATCTCCAAGCCTTGTGGCAAACTGACTAAGCCCAAACCTCAAGGTAGGTTCCTGTCATCATAGCATGCTTTCTTTATGCATATGTTAATGGGTCATGCTGGATCTTCAGATGTGGAGACTCGAATATTCTAGAGGGAAATCTTAGGTGAATTACCTCAAGAAAGGGATTGAAAAAGCCCTTTATGTTGAGCATCACACCAGTGCTTTTCAGCAGGCAATTGATGAGTTCAAATTAGAATCCTCTGCACAGATGGGGAGTGGGGGTGGGGATTGGAATAATCTCCTCGCACAAATAAACAATTTAGCAGAACACGCCAGTCGTTGAATGGTGACTGTATATTCCAAGTCCTAAATCGAGACTGCATCCTGACAAGTATGATGAACACATTTATGAAGATCATGAGGCAGAAAATCTAAAATCAGGTCTCTTCTAGATTATCCAGCATATATAGTTTGCATGAAGTCAGCCACATGATTTTACATTTCTCCTGTATTTCTCACAATTCTTTCAGTTTTACCAAGTCCCTTTATCATAGAATTTTAAAATTATATAGGGCTGTCTTTCTAGTCATTCCCAGAAAGTTACACTCTGCTCTCATGCCAGAGAAGGGGAACCAAAACAAATATCATGGCTATGGTTTCACAGAAATAGAATCTCAGCTGAGGGCAGACAAGGGGGGATTGCAGTCTTGTTTCATGGGTGTTAGGGGCTGAATGGTGTCCCCCCACCCTGCGCCAGCTTAAAGTGAAATAAATCATATGAGTGGGTCCCCGTCCAATCTGTCTGGCATATAAAGAAAGATTAGGACACAGACACATTCAGAGGAAGATTGTATGAAGACACAGCAAGAAGATGGCCATCGACAAGCCAAGCAGACACACCTCAGAATAAAGCAACCCTGCTGACTGTTGATCTTAGACTTCTCACCTCTGGAACTCTGAGAAGAATTTCTATTGTTGAAGCCACCCATGCAAATGAATACAGTAGGTCTCTGGGAACTCTAAGATACCTCCCTGTTTTTTGCTCATATTTGAGCTTGAAAATGGACCAGAAAAGTCTTACTGACCAGATTAAATATAAGGGGAAACTCAGAAAAATGAAGTCCATAATAAATGAAAATGGGGATAAAATACCTCCAAAAATCAGGAGGATTGGCTGGCCTGCTGCTGATAGTCAGAAAGGACTCATTTCACAGACCTAGCTCTTTAGCCTCTGATAGAGTTGTCCGTGGATATGGTTACCTTCAACTGCTTGGTGGCCAGATGCAGGCTAGAGTTGCAGATGGCACATCTAGGATTCAAGCTGCCCTTTGCAGATCATGGAAATCTGCTGGTTGCAGTGTGTATTTGGAAGGCATGATGTGAGGCTGGGGTCAGTACATGAGTGCGTGTGTGCCAGCTTTACGAGTATTACTTGCCTGGAGACAACTACACAGATCTAATGAAAATTAGTGGCCGTATCTATCCAGTGAGACTTCTCCAAAACTGGAAGAACTCAGAGATATACAGTGTCCAAATTACTTTGTAGCCAGACAGAGAACCAAAATGTTCAGCATAAATAGAGCATTGGAAAGAAAAGGGATTAAAGAAGTCTCCATGTTCTACCATAGTGGTTCTCACCCTGGCCTGCACATTAGAATTTCCTACCTAAAACTCCCAGTTGTCCAGGCATAACCCAGACCAGCTATCTCAGCCTCAGTAGCCTTGAAAATTAAGATGTCCCATGAAAGATTTCAGTATCAGCCGGAATCAAGAATTACTGAGTTTGAAACTCATAGAGACCACACACACTCACATGTGCGTATACGCATGCATGCCCATGCATGTGTGCACACACGTGTACACAATCTACTCCGTTCCTTCCTGTGGGGGAGAGAGACTGCAGTCTAATGGATGAGTAGGGAAAAATGAGAGAAGGATTAGGTGGTGGATGGTGGTAGGGCTGGGTGGATATGGAAAATGTTGAAAAGTCTGGAATAGATAGGACAGTGTGGGGACATGATTCAGGAAGACCCTTCGGATTATTTGGCAAAGACAAGTATGTGAGGATTTCTTTTGAACTGGACTGGCAGATAGTTTTCCATTTTCTCATTTGGTAATATATAATGAAGGTTATAAGTCTGGCTCATGCTTTCACCTTGAAAAATGGGGGTAAAATATTTTAAGTGGGTAAACAGTCTGTAATTTCAAATATCAAAAATTAAGGTATATACAATTAATTGAAAATGGGATTAGCCTGAGCGAGTTCTATATTTCACAGCACTAGGTAAAGCCTAACACTGATGTGCAAAGAGGACTCCTAAATGGAAGAAGACACTTTTTGGAGCATGATTTCTTATTATTTTTGTAAGTTTTAATTAAAGTGTAGTCAACATTCAGTCTTGTATTAGTTTTGGGAGTACAATATAATGATTTAGCAATTCCATACACTCCTTAGTGCCCGTCATGACAAGTGTACTCTTAATCCCCATCATCTATTTCCCCCCATCCTCCCTTATCTCTCCTCTGGTAAACATCAGTTTGTTTTCTTTAGTCAAGAGTCTGTTTCTTGGTTCGCCTCCTTTTTTTCTTTGTTTTGTTTCTTAAATTCCAAACTTGAATGAAATCAGATGGTATTTGTCTTTCTCTGACTTATCTTGCTTAGCATTGTACTCTCTAGCTCCATGCACATCATTGCAAATGGCAAGAGTTCATTCCTTTTTATGGCTGAATGGTATTCCATTGTGTATATATACCACATCTCCATCCATCCGTCAGTCAATGGACACTTGGGCTGCTTCCGTAATTTGGCTATTGTAAAGGAGGCTGCAGTAAGCATAGGGGCATGTATATCCTTTTTAATTAGTGTTTTTGTATTCTTTGGGGAATACCCAGTAGCGCCATTACTGGGTTTTAGGGTAGTTGCATTTTTAACTTTTTGAGAAACGTCCATACTGCTTGCCACAGTGGCTGCACCAGTTTGCATTCCCACCAACAGTGCGTGAGAGTTCCCTTTTCTCCACATCCTCACCAACACTTGTTCCTTGCATTTTCTATTTTAGCCTTTCTGATGTGTTGTATCTGAGTTGATATCTCATTGTGGGTTTTATTTGCATTTCCTGATGGTGAGTGACATTGCCCATCTTTTCATGTACCCATTGGCCATCTGGATGTCTTCTTTGGGGAAGTGTCTGCTTATGTCTTCTGCCCATTTTTTAATGGATTGTTTCTTTGGCGTTGTGTTGTTTAAGTTATTTATAGATTTTGGATTCTAACCCTTTATTGGATATGTCATTTGCAGATATCTTCTGCCATTCAGCAAGTTGTTTTAGTTTCATTGATTACCTTGCTGTGCAAAAGCTTTTAATCTTGATGGAGTCCCAATGGTTTATTTTTGCTTTGTTTCCCTTTCCTCAGGAGACCTATCTAGAAAAATGTTGCTAAGACTTATGTCAGAGAAATTACTGCCTGTGCTCTCTCAAACATTATTTCTAAAACTGTTCTGGAAGACATCTATCAGAGTATAAGTTTCAGGAGGGCGGGGACCTGATTGTTCTGTTCTCTACTGTGTCACTTTTGCTTAGAATAAGGCATAGCACATTGCAGGTGCTGAATAAATATGTGTATAAAAAGTAAATGCTCAAAGAAAAGTTCCACACATTACATTTATCAAAGACTGGTGGAAGCTGCAATAAAAAAGTCATTTAAATAATATTTTTATAAAGCAATAAAATTATATATTATTTTTTCCTTTTTGGAAAGAACAACTCAACAGGGCTTCCTGCTATTTTAACTCAGGAAAGAAGGGGGTAAGGAACTTACTATTTTGAATCGGGCACTGTGATAGGCACTCCTCATTTCAGCTTCAAATCAACTCTGTGCACTACATTGTATTTATCTTACTTTATATATGACAAAGCATGGGCCCAGAGAGGGTAGGCAACTTGCCTAACACTTCACAGCTTGTAAGGGGTGATTCAAATTCAAAGTCAGGTTGACACCACTGCCTTTTCAGTTGCACCAAGCTGCCTCTGGGCATTATAAGCTCATGACACTCTGGTCATGTTAGATAAATCTTGATGTCTAGCATCATTAAATAGAGCTCCTGGAGACCTTCATCTGAGGTATCCTTGATGGAACAGATGAGGAAGAGAACATCAGTGAATCTTCTAAATCCATCCTGTTGTGTAGGAGCAGAATCAGTTTCAGGTTTTCTTCTCTTTTAGCACCATTTTCTGGCTTTTTAATGGAGTCTCTGAGCTCATGGCCAGAAAGTATCCTTCTTCCCCTCATCATTATCCTTCTCATCAAACACATCACCAGGTCCTGTTCTTTTGTCTGCCTTTTTGGGGTCTGTTTTTTTTTTTTCCTAAAACTTTTTGGTTTGATTTCTGTCCTCTTTTGTTTTGGAAAAAGGTAGTGGCTTAATATGCAAACTGCATGACCTGCAGTGTGGGAAACACGGTCTTTAAATTTTGGAATGGAACATAAAGACATCAGTAAGGCTGAGCCTACTCAGCAATTAAACTGAAAAGAGACTGGAGAATATCATTGTGATATGATTCCCAATAAGGCCACAAGTTTAAAAGACTTGCTTGGGGGAAGAGAGGGCACTTAATATCCGGAGTTGGCACCTGAACTCTGGGAAATTGCGAACAATCCCACTTGGTTTAGTTAAAAATCGCCTTAAAATTCACCACACTCCTGTCTAGTGGTTCTTCCTGTTGCTATGTCAATATTGTACAAATGCCACACTCTAGCCTTGGTACAATTTCAGTGATACTAGATATCAAATTGGAAACTCTTATCTAGAGATTCTCCTGTGTTGAAACCCCACTTAATCCAAGAAGAGGCTTTAGTCATCTTCTCTATTATATACCCAGAGGAAGAGCGAATATTGATAGTCTTATGTAGACATAAGAATTGAAAGGTGCGTAACCAGAATATAGCTTTCCTGGGAATGGGGACAGGATTGCTCTGGGGAGGTCATTGATTCAAAGATTGTAACCAGAATTTGCCTAATTGCAGCCAGAATCTACCAGGGATCAACTGGCGAGCAATTGTGTTGGACACTGGAGATTTTACTTTCTTAGTAAAAGAGACTAAGAGTATTAATTACAATCACTAATTAAGAAAATCCTGTATCTGTCAGGGTTTCTAGTTGCAGCAAGGTCTACTCTAGCTAGTTAAGCAAAAAGGGGGTTATTTGAGGGTATTATATAGCTCACAGAATCTCCAGAAAGGCCAGAGGATTGGATCCAGCAGTATTGCAGCAGAAGGCAACAGATCCAAGAGAAATGTCTAATCATGCCAAACATGACTGATGGAGCAGAAAGCCTCCTGCTAAAATTACCCACAGTTCAGCACATATGCTAAGAATTGAACACTGGAGATTCTGCTATACCTGTCCCCTCAAAACCAGATTCGTTGGCCTCCTTTCTTGCCAAAATACCCAATTTCCCCAAATTTGCCTCCCCCCTTTTTTCTGGTTGCTGACTTCTGCCTCTAAGACTCAAAGTGTGATTGCTTGATGGAAACGAGATCACATGTAAAATCTTGCTGCAAGGGACTCTGGGGCATGTGTCTTCAAAACTCTCCCTCTGAATAGGAGAAGAACAGCTGAAAGGTGCTTGAATTGGTATTTAGTGAGCAATTGGCCAGGGAGTGGGCAGGAAGGGTGGAATGTATTGAAGTATCTCACCGGACCTAACACTTACTCCTTTTGTGTAGATGAGGCATAGATGACATTTCTTGGAGAGGAAGCTGCTGAGAGAAATCTCAGATAGGGACAGTTAACTCCAGCGTAGAGTGAGTTAGGGCTCTCCTTTTTGGAACTGCCAGTAGTTTTTCTGTCAAGTCATTAACGGTCTTTTCAGCTTGAAAAAAAACCAAAAACATGGGGATAATTGAGCTGTGGATCAATGAAGAAAGTGGGAACCAAGTTCAGTCTGCGCTGACAGCACTGCATAAACCATCAGAGCACAGTTATTCCAGAGGGCAAAGAAGTGGTGTCTAAGCCACAGTGTCTCCCAGGGGTCCCCTTGGAGGATGGGCTCACTGTGGAATTAGAAGATGGCCCACCTGTGGGAGAGCCGTGGCCCTACTGGCAGTCCCATCTATGCAAGCAGGTGCAGCGCGAGGGAGCAGGCTTCTTTCTTCTTTCCAGTTATCACTGGAGGGAAGCATCTAAGTCAGGGCTTATGCAGGAGGCCTTCGTACGAGCTGAGATTTTCCTAGGGACCACAGGAGATGTGGCCTGAGTGATTGTCTTAGAACATTCTAGAATCTTAAGTTATTGTTGAAATGGAAATGTTTAGTTGTTACTATTTAAACAAGATACATAAATAAGGGGTATTTGTGGAGCTTTTCTTGTACTGACAGGCGAGCATTTGTGACAGTTTCCACATTTGCCTGTGGAAGGGTATTCTAGGGCAGGAGGAGGCGGGAGCACATGAATGCATGTCTGTGCTACAGGTGGGCCAGGGAACAATGTGAATCCCTCCTGCTGCCCTGTCCACCAGTTCATGCTCTGCGCTCGCCAGATCCTTGCTATGCTTCCCTCGCTCAGGAGGACCCCAATTCCTTTTATTTCTTCCCAGCTATTTCTAAAAGTTTTGCCATCTTGCTGTTCTTTTTTCTGGACAGTTGCCTAGCCCTCTCTTAGGTTTGACAATTCATCTTTAAAGATCAAAAGAACGGCAACTGTTTCAGTGCAAGACTCAGCTGTGTGTGCTGGACACAGCACTTGGCAGCTGGTTATAAATGAGAAAGGGGGTCAGTAAAGTGATATTCCCAGCATTCTCAGGTCTCTCCTGCTCAATAGATTTTTTTTGTTGTTGTCACTTCTTTTAAAGATAAAAGAAGTTCCCGACATTTCTTTCTGGAGTCTGGGCTCTGATACACCTTAGCAATGAGCATGGTGCCATTATGCAGATGAGTTTTGCTAGGCTGAGAGACTCGACTGTGTCAGGAGAGGTGGAGGGGAGCTTGGGATGGGCTCAATTCTCCCTGAAGGCCCAGCAGGGTTGGTGGTTGCTGCCCTTGCGTCTGATCGGAAAGAGAAGCCTGGGGAACCCTGCAGGAATTTTTTTCTTCTTGATCAGAGAAAAACATTCTCACTCAGTTTGGTCTTGAGGTTTGATTTCTTTTTTATTCTGCTGTGGACATGCCTTTGAACATTTATATTTTATTTCCCATTCATGATACTGTAGTTGAAATGAGAAGATCTAGTTCTGCCCCTTTCTTATTAGAATTACCTTTTTTTTTCTTCTATGAAGTCTACAGTGAATACCTCATTATTGCAAAGATGAAGTGAATATGTAAAAATGCTTGAAAATTGTGCAGTATTTACAAACTATTTCCTTCCTTCCAAATGAAAAGCTTGAGGTGGGTGTTTCCCTGTTTAGGTTTTTGTCATTTACTATAAAAATTTGTTTAAAATATCATGTATTTAAGTTTAGTAGAAATCATGCTACCTTTTAAGGCAAAAGAACCATGGTGATTATAACAGTAGTAATTATAATTAATATTTCCTGAGAGACTTGTATGTTTTGAGTGTATTTTAGTATATTGAGTATACATTGCATCGCTGAATAATCACAGAAACTGTGAAATAGTTACTATCATCATTCCTCATTTTACAGATGGGGACATGGAGTCAGAGAAAGTTGTATAGCTAATACAGGCATCTCAGTTTCTTATCTAAGAAAGGATGAATTTCAGATTTCCTAAAATCCCACTTTTATCCTGGCTTTCCATCAGCAACAGAATCAGATCTTTGCTCCTTCACAGGACATCTTGCTCAGGCATCATCTAACTGACTTCTTGGCTGACCCTTGCCCATGTGCTCTGCTCCAGCCATCCCACGCCCCCAAACTGGATGGCTAAATGGGCCATCCAGTTTGGGGGCATGGGATGTTCTTATACATCCACTTCTCTGCACCCTGTGGTTCTAGAAACAGAAAATCTGTTCTTTTTCTATACATTATATATCTCATTCCGTAAAATCTAGCTTGTTCATTTGGCAAAAAGTTATTAAGTGGGATTAAACTACTGATCTATATGGACCCATAATGCAGTAGGAAAGCAGAAGGATAAATCCCAATGTACTGCAGAGAGTGACAGATGCTATGAAAGAGAGAAGCATATGGTCCTCTGGTACTGTTTCCAATTTATTCATTTATTTATAAAATCTATGAAGAGCCTGCAGTGGAGCAAGCAGTATGTCAGGTGCTAGTGATGCTGAGCAAGTTTCCTCCCTCTTACTGTTATGTTCCAGTGAGGGTAGTGGGTAGATAATGGGACAAAAACAATAACTAAAAGAATAACTATGTATTGGAGTAAGTGGTCTTAAAAACTAAAGAGCCAAGTGTTAGACTGGCGGGGTTTGGGGAGGGGAGGGCAGTTAAGTTAGATAGAGAAACCAGGGAAAGCTTCTTGGAGAGGAAGTTCTGAACTTGGTCTTGAATACAGAGCACAGGAGCTAGCCATACTAGTTTCTAAATGACATAAGGACAAGCTCAAAGTCCCTGAGGCCAAAATGAGATTGTTTTGTTCAAAGACTAGCAAAGAGATCAGTGTTGGAACTTGCAAGATTTCCCTTCCCAAGCGTTAGGTTGCTGCCTTTCTGCAGGACGGGTTCTTCTGATAAGACATTCATTCATTCTGCTGTTGTGAGTGCATCTTTGCCTCTCAACCCTGACCCGCTTGAGAGCAGGAGCCACATCTCATTCACCACTGCCAGTGACTACATCTCCTAGTCCCTAGTTCATGAGAGGAATTCAATGAATAGTACTGATTTGAATGAATGAGTCAATCAGTCAATCAATGAGTCAATGAAGCATCCAACCAGATGTCCTGGTCTGGCTCACAAGGCCACATCATTCATTCAGTGGCTGCAAATGTACAGAGAAATCACCATTGAGGCACAGTTTGCTGGGAAGAAGAGTCATCTGGGTGTTTCACTCCCATCCTTATTAAAAGGATTTTTAGTCCTCATTGTGGGGACAGATGTGAGAACTAGGAACTATAAATATTTGTAGGGTTTACCTCACACTGTGTGTCTAGCTTCATCTCCCTTGGTAAATTCCAAGCTCAGGGGCTCATTAGCTGTGCACACATGAAACAGCTATGTAATAATTAGTATGAAGGAAGGCTGCATAATAGAACAGTGTTCACCCAAATCAGTTACGAGTCGAGGGACCTTCTTTCTTTTCCCCCTGCAGCTTTTGCATTTCTCCCTTCTGACTTCTAGATGGAGAATTTCTGCTTTGTGTTTTAAGTTGTAGCTCTTGTCATCAGCATTTTTGAGCAACATAAAAGTAGTATTTGTGATGTGACTGGCATCACACTAGGTTGTTCATGTGCATGGTCTCATTCAGTCCTCACAGGAGCTCCAAGGAGTTGTTCCCATTTCACAAACAAGTCACTAAGGTTGCAGTTTGCAGAACGTCACTCAGCCAGAGAGGGGTCAGGTTTGAACTTGAGCGCAGGACAGTCCTTTTCCAGAGTTCTTTCTAATATCCCAATGCTTCCCAAACTGAGTGTTACCTATGGCATCTCTCTGGATATTCTGAAAGACATTAAGAATTCTAGTTGTGTCTCATTTTTTTAAAAGATTTTATTTATTCATTCATGAGAGACATAGAGAGAGAGGCAGAGACATAGGCAGAGGGAGAAGCAGGTTCCCCCGCAGGGAGCCTGATGCTGGACTCGATCCCAGGACCCTAGGATAATGACCTGAGCCAAAGGCAGATGCTCAACCACTGAGCCACCCAGGTGCCCTGGATTGTGTTTCTACTGTAATCCTAAAACATTACTATAAGCACGTTTGAAGGTCATTGATGATTGAGACGTGTCAGATAATTTTTGGCTCAAACCCGTCTTTGCGTAATAAGCTCACTGAAGCAAATAATAACTTTTAGGGCTGCATTTCTCAAGCTGGGATCCTGCAGAGTAAGACAAAGCAGTGCATCATAGCCTGTTAACCTGTGGCCTGCCAGGCCAGACCCTGAGCTGGATCCAGGACTGATGCCTTGCCGCTGTGAGAGTCATAGCCACTCTGGTGCTTCGCAAGGATTTGAGGCTCCGCTGTCCTGGTAACCAGTGGAGATACTTCGCACACTCTCAGTGACTCCAGCCAGCTTTGCACTGATGCAAAGCCTCTGGGAACCCTCAGGGAAATCAAAGCAGGCTGGTTGTTGCTCAGCACAGAGGCAGGGAAAAGGGGAGAAAAAGGCTTTTTCTAGAGGGATAAACAATATTTATAGAAGAACTCATCAGAAATGCAAAGAACAGAAAGCAGGTAAAAATTTTCCTGGTGTCCTACTGCCTGGGCACATAGGGGACAAGACCTGGAGCTGTTGACTATGGGTTCACATATTCATTTGCCCTTGTAAGTCTTTCAGATATTATTTTCATTAATAGAAAAGTGTATTTTCAAATCTTCACCCAGACACAGGAAAAGCAATAAATTAAGCTGCTGTGAAGGTTTCTCTCTAAAGAGAGAGAAGTCTGGAGGCACCTCTTCAAGTCTAACCTTTGATGCTGCTGCTGTAGAGAGGGTGGAGTGAGTGCGGGTGAGAGGAGGTGGGTGGAGGGGAAATCTGGAAGACATGCATGCAGATGGGTGAACTGCCGACTGCAGGGAACAGCTTGTGAAACTAGTGAGGGACATTAAATCCTATACTGCATACTACCAAAGTCACAGACTTACATGGTGTGTATTTAAAATTCTGGAGGACACATTTAAGAAACCATGAACTCACATGTATTTTGCACTTATTAATGAGGGTGCTCTGAAAGCTATGCAAAAATGAAAGCGTGAAATCTAATTCACTGATGTATGGGTTTGCTTGCACCCTTAGGTAACAAAGAACCTAAGCTCGTGTAGCTTCAACAACAGACATCTGTCTTCTCACAGTTCTGCAGACTAGAAGTTTCAGATCAAGATTGCTGTAGGGTTGATTCCTTCCGAAGGTCTTGAGAGAAGGATCTGTTTAGACCTCCCTTTTTGGCTGATAGATGGCTGTCTCGTCCCTGTGTCTTCACATAGTCTTCCCTCGGTGCCTTTCTGTGCTCAAATTCCATCTTCTGTGGACACTAGTCGTATTGGATTAGGGGCCCACCCTGATTTTAACTTAATGACTTCTATGAAGACCCTCTCCAAGTATGTTCACATTCTGAGATGTGAGGGTCAGGAATTCAATATGAATTTTTGAGGGGAACATAATTCAGCCCATAACAACTGATTCATAACAAATGCTACCATCACTTGGAACCAAAAAAAAAAAAAATCAATTGGGGAAGCAAATAAGACATGATGTATGGAGCTGTACCTACTGAAATTTTAAATATCCTAGACTTCACATTTTTTCCCCTTTGACATAAATCAAAATTTGATTTTCCAGTAACACCAGTCATATAATGTTAAACATCAGGTATGATAAGAGAAAATAATGATGTGCTAAGTGGGAACTATTTATTATTGATTATAATAACATACTTCATTTCTGGCTCAGGCTACCAATAAGATTTGATAATAAGGTTTTCTACATGGGCCCTCATTCTTGCAGAGACATCACACCTTTCCTGTTTTGGGGTGGAAGAAGTCAGTGCATCTGTGTTGGGAAGGTCACTATGAAGAAGTGTAAGGTCCTCAGAGTGGTGGTTCAGATTGAGGAAGGGGCAGATGCTTTTGCTGAACATGGGAAACCAAACATTAATCTCCCCTCCATGGTTGTATGTGTGTGTGTGTGTGTGCACGTACGCATACCTGAATGTGTATCATTCTACCTAACTCCATAGAGTTCTTCAGAATAACTTTGGAAGATCTAAGAATGAAATTAGGGCCACCACTACCAGCAGGTGTGACAATATACAGTGCCTGTGATACTTCTTCCATGGGCTGGGGAAGCCACTAGGTAGCTCAGTTGCTTCCTTTAAAAGAAGGGGAATGGAGAGATGGGACGGAAAAGAGGCTGAAAAGTGAAAAGGCTATAGAGAGTCATCTTGGATGAAGGGAGAGGAGTTTACTCTACCGCTACTGGGTGAGTTGCTTTGGAAAGTAACTTGACATTTTTAGTGACCTTTATTAAGCTTCCTCCGTGAGGTTGATGAAATAAATTTCCTCATCTCTTCGACTTCACATTCAGTTAAATCTATATTATTCACCAGCGTTTTCATAGTTTAACTTTCTGTTTTACCACCTCTCAGAGTAAAAGGGAGCAGGACAGAGGTTCCTTGTATGGTCCAGACATGTTTAGCTTGTGCCTAGACAGATGCATACTATCTTTTATCTATCACATCTATTTGATAGCAGAAAGCACATGTGTAGGAGGACTGATGGTTGAGGGAGAGGTAGGTACTGTTGTGCAACACAATCGTTGGGTGAAAAGGAAGGTGGATAGTGAGGGAAAGAACAGGTGTTAACGTGTGGGCAGTGTCAAGGAGCAGTTGTTTGTATGTGTGTGTTCCATTCATAATCCTAGAGGGAAATGCATGGAGTCGATAAGGGGAAACAAAGCAGTGGTATTACAAAATAAGAAATCGAAGAAGAAATAACAACTATTGCACAGACATTGGAACAAACAGACCTGAGAATGATTTAAGAAGAAAAAATTTTTAAGATTTTACTTTTGATTTTTAAATAGAAAGTTCTACCTATATTGTGCAATTTAATATATGCTACCCTACTTTAAACTGCAATGTTGGGAGATTTAATGAAGGAGGCTGAGCCAACTAGTACCTGGATTCTAGATGGATCACTGAGTTGCATAATCAGGATTCAACAGGCCTTATTACCAGTTCTGAGGAACAGCTAGCTGATGTGAGGGATTAGATATTCTCAGGTGAGTGGGCAGCTCATTCTTAAGCACAGGCAAGTTCCTTTAAATAGGTTCACGAAGCAATACTTTTTGGACATATTCATATTGTGATTGTACTGTTGGACAGTGATATGATCCTTTTCTCTCACTCAGTTCTTATGATTGATTGAAGGAGTCTCCACATGCTAGCTTCCAAGGTCTCTCTGGCATGGCTCCAGCTGGGCCTGCCCTCCTGCCCTCCAAATCTGCAGTGTCCATTTCTGACTGTCCATAGCTGCCTCCCATGTGAATTTTACCTGTGAGAAGGTGCAAATCTCTTTTTTTCTATTCAAATCAGTACTTCCTGATTGGTTTAATGACCTGAAGCTACTTCACTGAAGTCAGTAGCAAACAGTTGAACTCACTTTAGTTAAAATCCAGGCTCCAGTCGACCATTTCATCTCTCAATTCCTTTTTATGTTTTCTGGAGGCACAAGCAGGCCATCTGAAAAAAAGGGAATCAAACCAAGACATGTTGATTAAAAAATGAGATAACCTTATTCCAGAATTCTCAACTCTTCTATTCCTTAAAAATAACACCTTCCTGAAGTTCTCTGAAAACTTTTACATTGATATCTTTCTTCCAAGATTCACTCCCCAATTATTTCTCTCAGATTTCCCAAATACTGAAAATGGGAGTGGGTGCTTATTTGTACCAACTGCATGGCAACCCTGTTCCTAAAAGGGCCTGTGATCGAGGGAAAAGAGATGATGCATGCTGTTTGATTATTTGTCTTTTGAGAACAAATTTGCTGTGATGGGGTGTGATAGAATGTAAATGAGTACTGCCTTTCTAGAAAGAAATTTGTCAGTACATATCTAGAGCTTTACAAATGCCCTGCCCTTTGGTCCAGTAGATTCTCTTCTAATAATCTATCCTAAGCCAACACTTGACAATGTAATGATTTATCTACAAAGCATGCATCGTACCATTAGTTATGGTAACGAAAAGTGAGACCAGAGACCACGCTAACCAATAAAAGAGGAAAGGTTACAAAACATATGGGACAGAACAAGTTTTAGTAGAAGTACCTTATCAACTGTCAATACATTCCTACTTAATATATGTTACATATATTCATTGAAAGAAAACATAAATAGTACCCACTGTGGAAAGTGTTATCTCTGTATTGTGAAAATATGGGTGATTTCTGTTAACATATATCTATGTTTCTTTACTTTCTGTATAAACTTGTATTACTTTTAAAACCAGAAAAGTAATATTTTTAAGAAGAATGAAGTAACAGAGAGAGGAGAAACTATCTCTTACCTTCAGGCTAAATCTTTCATAGACATTCTTTTTCACCCTAGTAATTAATTCTCCCTGTGGATACTCTTTTACATTGTATGCATCTACGATGCCAGAAGAAACTAGGAGGAAGAGAAATAGGCATTGAGATAATAAAAATAGCTGCCACATACCCATGACTCAATTAAAAATATATACTTTAAGAGTATTTTACAATTTTGAGACTCACAGAAAGTAATCTTGAAATCTTGTAAACTCAAAGTAGAATTTTGTCTTGTTTGCCATTATATCCCAGCATCTAGAACAGTGCCAGGAATATAGTGGATGTAGGGTGTATTATTTGCTAAATGAATAGAGGAATGTTTTTTGAATATTCCTATTTGGCCAAATAGGATATTAGAGGTTATAACCTCGCATAATATTCATGATGGCCCTCCGAGGAGGATATACTCAGTGTTATTATCCCCAGTTTATAGGAAACAGATGCAAAATGGACAATTTGCCTGACATCACAGAGCTGGTAAATGGAAGATATGGATTAGAATCAATTCTTTGTTCTTAGACTGATTCTAATGGAACGTCATGGTTTCCTCATTGCCCTACTAACAAATGATGCCATGATGCTACTTACTACTTGAGAATCTTGTTTTCTTTTTCTTTTTTTTAGAATTTTGTTTTCTAATCAAAGTTTTTAAAATGTATAGATTCAGAAATTATTGTAGCATGACTCATATTAATTCCTATGCTTTCTTACTGCCTCTTTTCTCCCATATCAGTACTTGCTGTGAATGGCAAGAATTTTCTTGGCTCCATTTTGAGCTTTCTAGATAGAAGACAGTAAAGATGGCACTCCAGGTGATTCATAGCAATGTGAGGATCCTGAATTCTTTCTAGAGTTTTTCTTCTTAAGAAAATCTTGGGACTTTCTGAACACTTTTAAATATTTCTTTTCAAATAATACAAAGTACACACATACCAGAAGAGAACAATGAATACTCTCCTCCCTCACCTTGAACATTGGCCAAAGAAAGAATGAAGGTTTATAAACACAGGAAGTTAAAACACAGTAAAGGCACCACTGTGAGTTTTCAGTATGGTGATGTCCTGGTAGGGATCATCATCCAAGGGAAAAAACAAGTCACTTTTCAGGCTGGTGGCCTTTGTGCTCACATACCAACGATGGCTCACTTCCTATTTGCATCCATTTGGGCTTCACAGCCTCAGTCCCTGTGGGGAAGAGTGACATATAGCCTAAGGTGTTCTTTGATGTGTGGCATGTGTGTACTTCTTTCTCTGGACTTGCTCTTTTCACTGTGAACTCAGGTGCCCTACTGTTTGACATCAGGATACTGATCACAATGGCTCTTCAAACCTTTGAGAGTAGCCACTATGTGACCGTATTACAAATACAAAGCACTTGCTTTACACTGGTATACCCATGCTCCAAGCCAATTCATGACCCTTGTGCCCATAGCAGATTTCTCAATTGTAACCTTGATAAGCTACTAAGATGGGACATAACTTTATTCACAGAGTTATTTCAGTCTTCTATATTAAAAACAGAGACAAATGGCTAAGAAATTTGGATAACTTTCATGTATATACGTTTGTAATTTTTTTCTTCATAAAATATCTTTAAAGAAGTATGGAAATACTGAAAGACTTTGACTGAATCTACACTCCTTTCCTTGAGAAATACTACTATTCTGTATACTAATGAATTGACTCTGTTTCCCATCCAAGTGTTCATTTCTTGACTTTTATTCAACAAGTATTTCATGAGCACTTATTATGTGCCAGGCACTAAAGACACAGATATAAAAGACAGATACAGTCTCCACCCTCAGGGGGAGGGAGAAATGCATATTAAATAATTAGATATAAAATCAACTCTGATTTCATAAGAGTGATGAAAGGCAGATGTGAGAGGCACCACATGGAGGTATCTAACTTCAGGTGCAACCTGCTTAGTGTAGGAGTTCTGGGAAGGCTTCCTTGAGGAAATAAAGTTGAAACAAAGGTGTCAAAGATGAACAGATTTTGGCTAGGCAAAGTTGAGGTGGTAGGAGGAAAAAGGTGTGGAGAGAACACAGTGTTGTACAAAGGCTGACATGAAACTAAACAAGGAAACCTCAAAGAACCACCATTAGGAAGAGAAGGGCATGGTGAGCCCGTGAGGCAGGGGTTCTTTCCATGCTAGAGATTTATGTATTTTATTGAAGGGTTGTGCATCAGCTACAATGCTCTAGGCACTGTGCTAGGGGCAAGGGAAGTGACAGTGAGTTGAGATTATGCCCCTCACAGCTTATGCTTACGGACAATTATGATACTAACAGTCAGTGATCTGAGAGAAGAGAGAGAAGAGGCTTTTAACGCAGACCAAGCAATCAACAAGCTAGAAGTTGTGTCAACACTGGTACCTGAAGGATGAGAGGCATTAACAAGATGGAGGGAGTAGGGGAAGCACAGAGCTGACGGAATGAAAAGTGAATTTGAAGGCCAAAGAGTAGGGGAGAAAAAGAATGATGTGCTCCTGGAACTGAAATAGGCCTAAGCATAGAGACTCAAGCCAAGAGAGGTGATTTGAACGATGGTCAAAAGATAAGCATAAGACCAAGTGCATTTACTAGAGAGGCGATGATCAATGGAGGCAGTGCTATGTTGTGTGAGGAGGTCAGAGAATGGCCTCTCATCTGATTCTATAGCTGGATCACTGAGGACCTTGAGGAACGATAGACATTCTTTTGCACTCAGTTTCTTCATCAACTACACAGGGCAGTTCAACTAAGTTCTTTCCAGCTTATAGATTCTGTGATACTATTTAAAAACCCTCATGTAGAATGGGTAAAGCCCAAGAAGCTGTTTCTAAGTTTTTGAGGCCAGAGAAATGAGGAGTGACAACATTCATTTAATCTGTCAGTAACATGTACATAAGTCATCAAAAAAAACCTGCTTTTGTTTGGCACCAATATTACCAACACAAGTTTCATCCTTATTCTCAAAAACTTGAATAATTTTTTATGTTACAAACCAAGTTGACCTTATGCAAATAGAAATGTATCCTTCTTTCCACCACTATCGCAGTCTCCTCATTTTTCTACTTAGATTTGAACCCAGACTGGACTCAAGGTCTGCATTGTGTCAAAGGAATGCCCTGATGACTTCTCAGTAGTGTAAAAAAAAAAAAAAGTTTGATTGGCATTGTGCAGATTAAACTGGCAATTATTTGGTTTCTTGTTGATTAATGAAAATAAAATATGGGCATTCTCGAGTACAGAATTTGGAGAAATTGAGACAAGAGAGACTAGGTTTATATTCCAGCTGACACCCTAGGTTCTTCTCTGAGGATATCTTTCTAATAAACAGCTGTTGTTTAAAATTTCCACCAAAGACTGAGGAATTATTAAATGTTAAGACAATGATTATTCAGAAATTAAACAGAAAACATTCTTTGACTTTATAGGTATCTTTGAACTTGAAAGTTCTAGTCATCTCACCTTTCGTGGATCAAAAGGAGGAAACATTTATAATGACAAAAACAGAGTGAAAGGTTAAATCTCTTCGGTTTAGGTGGAAAGTGAAGGATAGGCATGAACAGAGTGAAGACTTGTGAACAGCAAGTTAGCAGGATGTTAGCAACTCCTGACATAATTGTGATTAGCGCACTTTTGGAGCTTGAACAAAGGGAGCTCAGGACAATTACTTGGTGCAGAAATATTATTTCACCTAGTATATAGTGGACTTTTGAACTTAGAAGAAGTGACAAGATAAGGGGGAGAAAAAGGTTCAAGCTCTACCCAGGTATAAGTTTGGACTTTTACAACATACACAATTAGCATTATGTCCCCTCTCATTCTAAGCCCCTCTTGGACACAGGCCCTGTGATCCATTGGACAATCCCTGATGGCCATCATTGTTATCTCATGATTCCTCTGTCTTTCCGCCTATTCAGGGACCTGCTCAGTCAATGTATCTGAGGGATAATGAAGAATATTAATTATATGGAGAAATGACCTCTTGTTCTTAGCAGTTTTCATCAGTGTGATGAAAGACTAACCTTTATTGAGCATAGGTGATTATGCCATGTTCTGTTCTCAGTGAATTTTATACAACTTATTTAATGTGGATATTGGCCCTACAAAGTGGTATGATTCATATGCCCATTCACAAGTGAGGAATCTGAGACACACAGATACATGAACTGGCTTTCAGGAAGTCTCAAAGTAACTTGATGATGGAGCTAGGACCAACACTCTAGCAGTCTAACTCCAGAGCCTATACTGAACCCCTATGTTTCTACCACTTCTGTGGTAGAAGGATCTTATAAAGGGGAAGGATCATAAAAACATTTAGCAATATCCTCTCAATTGGTAGTGATTCTGACCATTCTCATCTCTGGAGCCAAAGTTGACATGTCCTATTCTACATGGCATTCTCCTCTGCCTAGAAGAAGGGAGAGAGCAAGAGGATTGAATGGAAAAGGATGGGATGTTTTGATTCACGTTCTCATGGTTTTACTTACCTGGTTCAGGCCAGGTTGGTATGTTCTACTTGCTTCATCCAAGACTAGGAGGCTCTATAGAGTCAAAGCTCCACATGGTTCATAGCTGGTCCTTCAAACATGAATAGCTGGCAAATATATAAGCAAAGGGCGAATTCAAGAGAGGAAGCACTTCGAAAGCATCAGGAAAATGCTTATCAATAGCCCCATGGAAAGGGCACATAGGGCATGAGTTGCTAAGCAGAGCTTTTATAGCTCTCCATGGATCAGTCTTGGAATATTCTCTCAGGGAGGTCTGCTGTGTTTCTCTTTTCTAAGTAGGATCCTCAGGTAGTATTTTGTTTATCAAATGGGGGCAGCCAATAAGATGGCAGGCATTTATAGGTGTTCACATGAAGGAAGACTGTATGACTCCTGCCTATTCTCCTAGGCACTCTACTGGCAAAAGCAGGTATACAAACCACACACCTTGTCTATCCATGTAATCATTTCACTCCTGGACAATTACAGTTGGCCCATGAAAAATGAGGGTTGGAACCGCTATTAATAGTTAAGTTTGGGGGGAGTACAAAGTTACATGCAGATTTTCGACTGCATGGGGGGTTGGCACCCCTAACTCGAGCATTGGTCAGGGGGCAACTGTATAAGAAAAGCGCCCCCTTTGTTTACTAACGTGATGATTTTCTTCTGTCTGTATTTTTAATCACAGCAGAATCCAAGAAGAAGAAAAAGGAAGGCAAGAAACAAGAGAAGATGCTGGACTAATAGACACCACCTTCTGATGGAACGTGAGAAGGACATCAGCAAGCAGGATCAGTTAACTATTGCATTTATACCTATGTAGGCTTTTTATTCAAAAATTATCTATAGCTTAAGTACACAATAGGCAGAAACAAAAAGAACAGAAAAATTTTGTAGTAGCATTTTTTTTTTAATGTATACCATAGGACCACTAGGGACTTATAATAAAGGACTGTAATCCTATTTAGAAAGTTGACTTATAGTACATGCTAGAACATTGAGGTAAGTTTTTTGAAGTTATGTGATATTTTACATTAAAAATCGTTTTTTTTACATGTTTTTCTTTTGGCAGCAATTTACGTGTTATGTAAACTACTATTCTTGTTAGATAATTTTTTCACCTAGACTTTTTTCCCCATTGAGAAAAATATATACTAAACAAAGCAGCAATAAAATATAATCACCCTATCTGAGGAAATATCTTTTTTTTCTGCCAATGGATTTAAAAAAAAAAAAAAAAAAACTTTAGTCAGCAAAATGGGGGAGGGGGTGGAGCATGCCCTAATTCAATGTTGAATTTTTTTTTTTTTTTTTAAAGGAAAAGCATTAAAAGTTCTTTCATTTTGGCAGGGACATTGTTTTCTTGATGAAATTATTTTTCCTTCTGAGGAAAAAAAAGACTAGGAAAATAAATCAAGGTGATGCTGAAAAAGGTGCTTTTGTGTGCAGTGATTTGATACTGTAACCCTCCTCCTTTGTCCCCTACACTCCCCTAGTCAACCTGTTAGCAGTGAGAATTTATCATACAAATTAAATTACTCATGGGCACAAATGTTATAGAGGGCTTATGTAATATAGATGTAGATGTAGATCTATGTATTTTTAACTATCAGCATTTAGTGCTATGGAATTGAACAAAAGTCCCAAAGTAACCTAGAGTTTTATGGAACAGAAAAACACTCTACTTATATTGAATATATTTGGGCTTGCACAATCCAAATCAGGAACAGGGTAACATGCAAAATAGTACTTTGTACTTGGTTTCTACAAGTCAAGATTTCTACTCTATTATCTACCATGTGTACCAAGATAACTACCAAGGGTTATCTGTACAACTCCCTTATCTGCTGGATTCCAAATACAGTCTTTAAATAAACAAGTCCCTGCTTCTATTAGAGAAATAACACCTCAGGAATCAGCTGGGATTAGCTAGTATTCCTCTTGAAAAATCCAGCTCTAATTTTCAAGTGTAAGACTCCATAAACACACACCTACCTACCAAGGTAACTCCAAGTCCACTTTCAGAAATCATGGTTTCAACACACCTTGGGCTAGCCATAAAAATAATTACAAAACTGGTCTAATGATGCAGCCAGAGCCTACAAAGCTAACCTGTTCTGCTGTCTAGTCAAGGACTCCACTTGAGCTAGAAATGTTCAGGGGGTTTGTCTCTCCCCACTAAGTCAAAACCAACTGCCAGGGGGAGTAGACAAAGCTCAAACATTTTATGGACTGGTGCTTAATAAAAGCAGAGTACCTTGTAAAAAGCAGACGACAGAAACTGCGAACAGTGGATGTGGTCTTTTTACAAGGGGGCCTTAATAGGGAAAAAGCACTTGTGGGGATGGATGGACAAGAAGAAAGACATTGTTTTGAGTAGGTTTTTTATAGAAAGTCTCATAAGGATAGAGATGGTGGAAGAGTCTGTAGCAAGTTTTGTTAGCTTCTCACCTACTATTGTTCCTCCATCATCCTTTAGCCAAGCTAGCAGTTCATGAATCAGTAATGAGCTAAGGTAAACTAGAACAAAATCTCCCCAAGGGAAAGCAACCCTGTAAATGATTGTGGCGTCCCCTTCACTCACGGGGCATGGAGGATGATTCCTAACAAACCCTAAAATAAACCTCTGAGTCTCTGTCTCAGCAAGGAATGCTAATTGCTGTTGCATAGGCAAGGAAATTAAACTTCCTCTAAGTCTTGAGAATTATTCTACCCCAGTATAAAAAGCCTCCCCAAAGTACTTAAAACATAAATGCAAAAGGACAAGCTCCAAAAATCACTGATTCCAACAAAGAGGAGAAAACAGACCATCATCAGTCATTTCCGAGAGTGCTCCAGCAAATTCTTCCTTCCCAAATGTTCTGAGGCTTACAGACTTTGCCTTGAAGTTTATTTAGCCTTGAGGTAGGAAAGGGAGATATAAAAGAATCAGCTGTGATAGAAAAAGTGGCTTGGGAAGACAGCAGAGTAGGAGGACACAAAGTTCACTTCATCCCACGTTTACAACTAGATACCACTCATAGCCAAGAAAATAAGCCGAAGAGCAATCCAAACACTGGCAGAACAAACTCTGCAACTAAGTGTAGAGAAGAAGCTGCATCAGAGAGGTTAGGAGTTGGAGAGGTGAGGAAGGGCAGGAGTGGTGGTTAGTAGCTGACCGAAGGCGGAAGGGAGCTGTGGACACAGGAAAACACAGGGTAGCCCACATAGGGAAAATGAATCCCCATAACATCTGGCTTTGAAAACCAGAGGGGCTGAATTCTGGGAGTATAACCAGTGCAACTTGGAGCCTGGAGCTTTCAAAATCAATCAATCAATCAAAGTAAAAGTCAGCACTTAGCAGTGGGCAAGCCAAGATAGCGAGTCATAGCCAGGTTCCTGCCCCTAAAGAGACAACAGCCCAAGGAGACTCAACATAGAAGCCACAGTTTGCACAACAGGACAGAGATCTATTTATAGTAATTTTGGAGAGTGATGGGGATACTTCTCTGGGAACAAAGAAGCTGGCAGGCACCATTTTTGTCCTCTGACCTCCAGCATAAACAGAGCCACCTGAGGGAGATGGCACTGCACAGACACTTGCTGCTACCTTACTTGCTAGCGGTGTGCTCTGCCCATGAGTTCTCCTGAGGCCTCGCCCACTCCAGACCAGCTGGCCTGAGCCCTGGGCTCAGTGCAAATTGTGTTAATGCTGTGCAGGCCCCACCCAACTGCTATGCACACAGACGCTGCATGCCCTTGGCCACCAACACCATGGCCATGCACCATGCTCCCAGCAGCCACCAGGTTACAGGGGAATATGACCTAGGATTAGCAGCTCAGTGCAAATTTTCCTAATGCTGCTGCCCTGTCCCTGAGTCCTTCTGTGGTCACGCCTCCTCAGACCCTGCATGCTTGGCTTTCACCAACATCACAGAGAGCAAGTACAGGCTACAATAGGCAGAGAGGAAAAGGGACTCAGACTCATAACAGGACACAAGCAACACACATAGGAAACTTCTCTCAAGTGCCAGGTTCTGGTGAACAGCAGACAGTGTACTGCATGGCACTACAGGACCTCTTCTTCATAAAGCCACCACTTGCAAGAACAGAAGACATAGCTGGCTTTCCTAACATAGAGAAAAAGCAGACACAGAGAGGTAGACAAAATTAAGAGACAGAGAAGTATGTCCCAAATGAATAAAAAAAAAAAAAAAAAAACATGACAAAATCACAGCAGTGGACCTAAGTAAAAGAGAGATAAGTTATATGCCTGATACAGAATTTGATGATTATAAGGATACTCACTGGGCTTAGAAAAGGGTGGAGGACATCAAAGAGACCCCTGACAGAGAGATAAAAAATAACATATCAGAGGTGAAGGACTTAATACATTAAATTAAAAATACAATAGATGGTATAAATAGTAGACTATAGGAAGCAAAGGAATGTATCAGTCACCTGAAGGATAGACTAATGGAAAGCAATCAAGCTAACAGGTGACAAACAAGTACTGCGTAATGAGAATAGACTTTGAGAACTCAATATGATAACATTCACACTATAGGGATGCCAGAAGAAGAGAAAGAAAGGGGGACAGAAAATGTATTTGGAGAAAAAATAGCTGAAAACTTCCCAAATCAAAGATGGAAACAGAGATTCCCCCAACATATTCAATTGAAGGCAGTCCACACCTAGACACATAGTAATTACAATGCCAAAAAAATAGTGATGACCAATGAATTTTAAAGGTTCCAAGAGAGAAGAGGGCAGTTATAAAGGAAGTCCCATAAGGCTATTGGTTGATTTTTCAGCAGAAACTTTGCAGGCCAGAAGAAAGTGGCATGATGTATTCAGTGCTGAAAGGGAAAGATCTGCAGCCAAGAATACTTTATCCAGCAAGGCTGTCATTCAGAATAGAAGGAGAGAGAGAGTTTGCAGGCAAAGAAAAGCCAAAAGAATTCATGACCATTAATCTAGCCATACAAGCAATGTTAAGAGGGACTCTAGAAAACAAAATCCATAAATGAGAGTAAGAAAAATAGGAAGCACAAAAGCAAAGAAAAAAAGTGTATCTGTAAAAATCAGTCAAGAGAAGCACAAATTAAAAAGATATAAAATATGAAACCAAATATCTGAAGTGTGGAGGGGAGAGGAATAAAGGAGTTCAAAATTAGGTGACTGCTTAATATACACGGCTTAATAGAGCTTAATATGGACTGCTACATGCAGAAGATATGACGTATAAAGCAACTGGTAATCACAAATCAAAAAAACAATGATATGCAAAAAATAAATAAGGAATCCAAGTATATCAACAAAACCAGCAAATCATGAATGACAGAAAGAAAAGAAAGGATCAGAGAAAAACTATAAAAACAAGTAACAAAATGGCAATAAATACTTATCTATCAATAATTATTTTAAATGTAAATTAACTAAATACTCCACTCAGAAGACGCAGGGTGACAGAATATAGAAAAGCCAGACTCCTCTATATGCTGCCTATAAGAGACTTGTTTCAGAGCTAAAAACATTTGCAGATTGAAAGGGGATGGAGAAACATTTATCATGCAAATGGATGTCAAAAGCCAGAGTAGCAATACTTGTATCAGACAAAATAAACTTTCAAACAAAATTTGTAAAAAGAGACAAAGAAGGACACTATATAATACCATCCAAACGAACTTCAACAAGGAGACAGTGGCACACTGGACCAGATAGATTTAACAGATATATTCAATTAAAAAACAAACAAATATATTCAGAACATTTCACCCTAAAACAGCGGAAAACATAGAAGTATACATGGAACATTCCTCAGAATAGATCACATATTAGGCCACAACAAGTCTCAATAAATTCTAAAAGACTGAAGTCATACTATGCATCTTTTCTGACCACAACACTATGAAACGACAAGTCAACCATAAGAAAAACATCTGGAAAGAGTACAAATACACGGAGGTTAAACAACTTGCTACTAAATAATGAATGGGTCACCCGGAAAGTTAAATCAGAAATCAAAAAGTACATGGAAGCAAGCAAAAATGAAAACACAATGACCCAAAACCTTTGGGACGCAGCAAAAGTGGTTCTAAGAAGTTTATAGCAATACAGGTCTACCTCAAGCACCAAGAAAATTTCTCAATCTAACCTTACACCTAAATGAGCTAGAAAAAGAACAATAAATGAAGCCTAAAGCCAGCAGAAGAAAGGAAACAATATTAGAGCAGAAATAAGTGATATAGAATCTAAAAAACCAACAGTACAGATCAATGAAACCAGGAGGTGGTTTCTGAAATGATCAACAAAATTGATAAGCCTCTAGACAGATTCATCAAAAAGGAAGGGAGGCAGGGGGGAGAAATGACTCAAAGTCAGAAATAAAAGAGGAGGAATAACAACCAACACCACAGAAATGCAAACAATTATAGGAGAATATCATGAAAAAGTGTATGCCCACAAAGTAGACAACCTAAAAAAATAGGTATATTCCCAGAAACTTATAGCCTACCAAAATCAAATCAGGGAGTAATAGAAAATTTAAACAGACTGATTACTAGCAGCGATTGAATCAGTAATCAAAAAATTCCCAAAAAACAAAACTCCAGGACCTGATAGCTTCATACGCAAATTCTACCTAAAATTTAAAGAAGAGATAATGCCTATTCTATTCAAACTATTCCAAAAAAGAAAAGAAGGGAAACTTCCAAATTCATTCTATGAGATATCACCCAAATACAAAATGAGACAAAGACACCAGAAAAAAAGAAAATTACTGGGCCATATCTCTGATGAACACAAATGCAAAAATCCTTAACAAAAAAAACCCAAAATACTAGCAAACCAAATCCAACATTACATTAAAAAAAATTATTTGCCATGATCAAGTGAGATTTATTCCCAGGATGCAAGGTGGGTCACTATTTGCAGATCTATCAACTGATATATCACATCAACAAGAGAAAGGATAAGAACCATATGACCATTTCAATGGATGCAGAGAAAGCACAACATCCATACATCCATACATCCATATGTATGTATGTACAACATCTATAATATTACAACATCCATAACATCATACCTAAGAATAAACCTAACGAAAGGAGTGAAAGACCTGTACTCTGGAAACTATAAAAAACTGATGAAAGCAATTGAAGGCCACACAAAGAAATGGAAAGACATCCCATGCTCATGAAGTGGAAGAACAAATATTGTTGAAATGTCTATACTAATCAAAGCAATCTACACATTCAATGCAATTCCTATCAAAGGACAAGTAAAAATATTTTATAGAACTAGAGCTAAACAAACAAACAAAAAAACAACTTTATAATTTGTATAGAACAACAAAAGACCCTGAGTAACCAATGCAATTTTGAAAAAAGAAAAGCAAAGTTGTTAGTATTGCAATTCCAGACTTCAAGTTATATTACAAAGCTGTAGTAATCAAAACAGTATTGGACTGGCACAAAAACAGTCACATAGATCAATGGAACAGAATAGAAAACACAAAAAATAAACCCACAATTAAATGGTCAACTAATCTTTGACAAAGCAGGAAAGAATATCCAATGGAAAAAGGAAAGTATCCAACAAATGGTGTTGAGAAAACTGGTCAGCTATATGCAAAAGGAGGAACCTGAACCACTTTCTTACACTATGCATAAAAAGAAACTCAAAATGGATTAAAGAACTAAATCTGAGACCTGAAACCATAAAAATCCTAGAAGAGAACACAGCCAGTAATGTCCCTAACATCAGTCAAATACCATATGATTTCACTCTTATGTGGAATTTAAGAAACAAGCCAAATGAACAAAGGGGGAAAAATGAGACAAACCAAGAAACTATAAAGAAACTGCTGATTACCAGAGGGGAGGGAGGTTGGGGAAGTGTTGGGGGGTGTTGGGGGGGGCGATGGGGATGAAGGAGGGTACTTGGTATGATGAGCACAGGGTGATGTATGGAAGTGCTGAATCACGCTGTACACGTGAAACTAAGATAACCCTGTATTTTAACTATATTAGAATTAAAATAAAATGAAATTAAAAACAAACGAAAAAGAAAACAGCTGTGATTCCTTACATGGCCTTAGAGTGAAGACAAGCTTTCTGGCTAGTGATTAGGAGGGCACAAAGCAGCCTATCCAAACCCTAGCAAAAATATGTCTTCAGCGACCAGAAAATGTCCTCGTTCAACTCAGTGATTGCATCCTCTGTACTGGTGTTCTGATAGACTTTCTAATTTATCCTGAATACCTGAATGCTGTCACATTCGTTGCATATAGACAAAGAGGATCTGGGATAGCGACATTTCGATTTCATATATTCCCGGAATGACGTTCTAACTTCCTGTTAACTGTGCAAGAGTGGAACTCCAAATACAATCTAATATTCGAAATAGCTGTTAGGTTCTACTAAGTTGTACTGGTGGGGATATGTGGGTATAAAAGAATTCATTGCATTTGTGTTTTCTTATTTGAGGAAAGAAAGGCTACACTGCCATCAAGAAGACAGAGATTTCTTGAGGAATGAGACACACATACTTTTTTCATAATGTGCACTTTGTCTCCATATTACTTAAAATCTTAAATCAATTGTTTTATAACTTCTTTCCATGAAAACTAGAGGTAAATACGCTTTAGGAAGCATTGAATGTGGCAATAGAAAATACTATGAATTATTCAAAAATAGTTCCCAAACATAAAAGTTAGAACTTTGTTAACCTTCAGTCATGAGATATTTTTTCTTTCTTTTTTTTTTTAAAGCGATTTTATTTATTTATTGGCGCAAGAGAGAAAACACAAGAAATAAAGATCATAAGCAGCATGGAGGGGCAGAGGGAGAAGCAGACTCCCTGCTGAACTGAGCAGGGAGCCTGATGTGGGGCTCGGTCCCAGGACCCTGGAATCATGACCTGAACCGAAGGTAGACACTTAACCAACTGAGTCACTCAGGCACCCTAGGCATGAGATTTTCTAAGGGAGTAAAGCAAAGGGCTTTCTCCCCGTTAACCTTCAAAAAAAAAAAGCAAGTCAATATGTTTGGAGGTGGAAAATTCCCTCCATGTCTTTCTCTACATTACCACGTTTTTCTCCTGTGTTCCCCCATTAAGTCTTGGCTGCCACAATGAGGCAGTAGAATGCAAGAGGACACTTCTTTCCCTACATTTGGAAACATTAGCAACAGACAGTAACTGCTCCCAGTCTATCAAATAAGTGCATTTTCAATCTACTTTTCAAAGAAGATATAGAGTCTTGGCACACGTTTACATCAAAAGGGCACAATATTATTCTGAGCATCAGCAATTAATGCCTACCTCCAACTTACGGAGACTCTATTTCCCCCAGAAATAAAAGATGTGGAACATCTTATTCAGAGAAAAATATATCACGATCTTACAAGTCCACCCCCTGCTTCCCTGTTTCTGTTCTTCTCAACTGTTCACTCTTTAAGCAAAGCACCAAAAATAAGGTAAACTGCGCAATCCTGGTGGGTCACAAGTAAAATCATGTGATTCAAGGATGTTTTGACACAAGCAATTACAGACCTACATGTGCTTGTTAATTTGAAAAGAAACATAAAATTAAATTAGCTCTCAATATCTGATTTCTGTAAAGTGATTTTTTTTTTTTTTTTTTTTTTAGGACACAAAACCTTAACAGGCTGTTAAGTTGTTGTACAACTGTTAACCTTAACAGGCTTAACAGTTGTAGACTGTTCAATGTACTTCCTACATACGTAACCATTATAACTGCTGTATTAAGTTATCTGTGAGGCTGGTGAAGGAGATTACACATCTAGTTTATCACCACATATTTTCTTTTGTTTTTTTGAAAATGGCAAAAAGCCATACATTTTACATTAAAGAATGAAAATGGACGGTCCTGCCATCATATCCCTAAACTCCTGCGAATGGAGGGATCGCCTTAGAGACCATGCAGGTATAGTGACTGTATCCATATACTTGACTTTCTCTTAGAAAAGATACAAGGGTTACATAAAATAATAATCATGAGAATTGTTTTTTTTTCTGTCTTTTGATTGTCAGATCCATCAAACACAGGACAAAGTCATCTTCAAGCATCTTAGTTCATGAGATTCTTTGAGAATCACACAAATGTTACTATAGTTATTATAAATGACCAACAAGTTGAGATGCTTGCAATAAGTGTTAGGCATTTTAGGCTTCTAAATTCAAAGGTTGTATGCTTTTAAGGTAGTCACGGCTAATAATCAAAATGCTTAGCAATTTATTTAGAGATTTGCCAAATTACTGTCTGATACCAAGGATGAAGAGAGAGATAGGAGGGGCCTGTTCTGGGAAGTAGTCCAGAGGAGAGTGGGCAAGAGGTGTTTAATTGCTCTAATCAAGCATTTCTGACACCTCTGAATTCCTTACCTCTGTATTAAGCTAAAGAATACCTGGGTTTCAAAGGTAATATTCTTTGGGGAGCATTTTGTTTAGGTGTGTATTCATTAAACTAGGACGCGTAACCAGTGCTGGGAAAATTGAATTCAGACTTTCTGGTGAATGCATCCTTATCAAGACAACTTAACTATATCCAAAATAAGATCTCATTCTCCTACTAAGTCCATCTCTAAAATCCATTTGAACAAATACTTTTCAATGTTATTTATATAGATTACTGTAGATTAATTCCTGAAAACCTCTTTGGGTATATTTCCCCCTTCCAAATTCTAAGTATACATTTTATCTCATAGGCTATGACTAGTTTAAATTCATTAACTTATGCATTCCTTCATTAAACATACTTAGCTGCTACTGGTGTTACTCAGCTGTTACTGGTGATAGGGATGTAGCAAAGAACAAAACGGACCCCCCCCCAACACTATTTTCATGAAATTTACATTCCTGCTGAGGACTCTGATCATGAATACAATGAATAATGTTTTTGTTATATATTGCTGTCTAACAAATCACCTTGTGGCTTAAAGAAACAATTATTTTATCATCTCATGACCCTTCCAGTAGGCTGACTGGACACATCTGTGTGGTTCTTTTGCTCCACATGATGTTAGGTTGAGGGATTGGATGTCCAACATGGCTCAATGTCAGGTCTGGCTTCTTAGTGGAAATGACAAATTGGATTCAACTCGGACACTGAATTGGTAGACCTCTCCTTTTGTCTATGTAGTCTCAAGACCTCATCTATCTACATGGTGCTGTCTGCCTCTATGGGGTTTACCCAGCAGAACAACCAGCCTTTGCACCTGGCAGCACAGAGTTCTTCAAAGCACAAAGTTGGAAACTACCAAGACTTCTTAAGGCTTAGGCCTGAACCTGGCCCAGGATCATGTCTGCCACATTCTAATGGTGAAAATGCATCAGGGCCAGTTCAGATTCTAGAGGTGTGGTCTACACAGGGAGTGAATCCCAGGAAAACACAATTCCCTGGGGGCCTTATTGGGCACAAAATACACAAAAAAGTAAGACACACATTAGATCGTGTTAAGCACCATGGAGGAAAATGAAACCATGAAGGGCAATATGTAGTGTTGGGGAAGCACTGCCATTTGAAATACAGTGATCAGAGGAGGGGACATTCAAGCCAGCAAAACCCTGAAGCAGGTGAGGGAGTAGGTTACCCACAGGGAGAGCATTCCAGGCAGAAAGAGCTCTGTAAAGGCAGTGAGTGCAAAGCTTCCAGATGGAAGTTTCCAACACATTTCATGAACAGCAGGGAGCCTGTGGACACAGGAAGCCAAGGGAAAAGGAGGAAGAGTTCACCAGAGTAACAGGAAAGAGGGCAACACCAGTGAGGTATGGGAACCAGAGGAATTGTTTTATTTCTCCTGTGAGAGTCACAGCTTCCTCAACCAAGAAGACAAAGTAGGAAGGCTGGCAGGAGCTTTGGAGGTTGGGGTTTCTTCAGATTCCTCAATTCCCTACTAATATACCTGCTGAGCAACTCACCTCAAGGTTCCCATAAGGTATGTGGCAAAGTTCTCCTTGACCTGATCTAATTTAATGAGCTGAATGATCCATCTCTCAGTTTAGTTTTCTTCAATCCCAACCCCATGACAACTAGTAAAAAGAGATGCCTGGTGCCAGGAAGACTCTGGATTTTAGTCCATGCTTCAAAATGAAAATGTTAACATTTGAGCTCATCATTTCCTTGGCTTAGTTTAGATGGGTCTACTGAAAAGCCACCTATTCCTAAAAGTGTCAGCCCCAGTGCCCTGGTGCCCCACCAATAAGTTCATTTATGAGCTCTTCACTCTATATCATGGACCCTTCATTTCTCAGCTTAGAATGTTAATGTCAATCCCATTGCTTTTTTTGACATTTCAGCTTGATAATTAATTCTACACACTTCCATCATCTCTGAGGGTCTGTGCCCTATGCTGTACCTAACAGTCTCTTGTTCCTGATATCTGCATCATTCTGCATTCTTAGGTTGCAAGCAATTAGAACTGCTATTCCTAACTGAATGTAGTGTGTGTGCAAGGAAATTTTGAAAGGACATTCAGTGGCTCAAAGAATGGAGTAGAAAGGGCTAGGGAGGGTAAAGGATCAGAGGAATGTTAAAATATATAAAAGACACAAGTATTCTGAGCATCTGAGCAACCCGAGAGTTCCTCACATGACTCAGTTCCAATCATTTTTGGTCTCTCTATGTTCTTGCATTCATGGGACATTCCTCCTGGGAAAGGCCTCTGATTGGCCTAACCTGGGCCACATGGAACTCCCATTCTCAGAAGTCCATGATTCTGAGGTTGGCAGCCTACTGGAATCCCACAAAAATGAAGTAGAGCCCATTCTTCCAGGATGGGCATATATGCCAAAAAAGAAAAAGGAAATACTAAAAATGAAGCATTGAAATAATTGTTTTAATTAATTATTTTCATTATATTTAATACTAAACTATTAAAAATAAGGAGTGCTAGGAAATAAGCACTGACATGGGCTGGACCCATTTTGTACAGAAATTTGAAAGCAAAGAAAGGAGCCTGTTAGACAATGAAGAGTTCCCAGTATTTTTAATGGGAGACTGGCATGAGTAACAGTGCTTACACTTGAAGGATTTTAGTCTGTCACCTGGCTTATAAGATAAATTTAAGTAGCAAAGCACTTAAGATGTAGAGACAATTTAGGAAGTTATTGGAATTTTCTGACAGAGAAATAATGAAGGTCATTTGGATCTGTCATACATTTTGCCTCTGGCCACCAAGTCATTTTCTCCTGATTATTTTTTTTCCTCTTCTATCACTGTTGCCTTGTTATTTTCTTTGTGATCCAAGGAGATCTGACTTAATAACACATTTTGCTTCATGCTTTGGGAGCCTAATGTCACATAGCTCTTCCTTACTAAATAAGACAGATTTAGAGAGCTGACCAGTTGTCCCAAACTTCCTGATTCTCTGACTTCAGAGCCCCTTGTTCCTATTAGCATGAATGAGGTCACCTTGATCAGCAGACTTAGTCCCAATAAAGAGTCTTGTGAACTGTCCTCTGATTCACCAGTAAGATACTCACCAGCAAGCCACTGTTGCTTTCTTGCCCTCAGGTTGCATCCCATGTGTAAGACACAGAATCATGTTTTACACCTGAGATAAAGCCTCTAATCTATTACCCCCTTCCACCATGCCCTTAACTTCCTTGAAGTCAGCCCAGTATTCTGGCCTTTATAAGACTAGACTCTGTTTTTCTAACTCTATCCTCACCTCCCCAACCATGTAGTCTCCATTCAGATATAGTCCTGCTCTGAACCTCTTATCACATCTGGAGAGACTTGTCTGATGTGAGTCAGGGAATGAGTCTGCATTTTGTCTGGTATTAGAGTACTTGCTACCATGTTCTCTGAGCTTTGTTTCAGCAAACATTTTCAGGTTTTTTTTCCCCTAGACCTTCCTGATGCTAGACTCTGACCAACCTGTGGCCGACTCCTATACCTTCTTGCCCCTGAGTGCTGGGTTCTTTCTGCTAGGCGGACTCTCTCTCCTACCATCTTCTCTCCCATCACCTTCCTTTCCTTCCCTTCCTTTCAGCAGCTCCTATCCATATGTGAAGCTCTCTGCTTCCAGATCTAAGCCCTTCTGAATCAGTCCTGCCTGCCTGAAGCTATCCGCTTCAACTCTGGATGTGTGCTGAGATAGGGGAAGTCATTTAAATAGAAGAGAATGGGCACAGGGGAGAGTACAGAAAACAATAGAAAAGGTGATGTAACACCTTATCTTATCTACACAGGCAAAGACAGGTACTGTGCTATCAATCACCTGAGAGTCCTAGAGAGAGCTCAGAGATAGATAGAGCTCCCTTTACCTGGAGATTGGTGGAGAACTCATGTGATAGAGCAGTGGGGAATGCTAAACGCAAGATGCTCATTCTCAGGTAGGGCTCTTAACATTTTTTTGATCCGTGAACTCCTTTGGCAGGCTGGACAAGCCTGTGGATGCCTTCACGGAACAGTGTTTTTATGCTTAAAACAAAGTACAGTGGATTATAAATGATTCCAATTATATTGTAATTCGGTGTAAATATACTAAAAAAATAAGTTTGATAGAAGAATATTTTGCTTCACTACCCATTAAATTTACCCATTAACAGAAAAGGACAAACATTATATGGTCTCATTCATTTGGGGAATATAAAAATTAGTGAAAGGGAATAAATGGAAAGGAGAGAAAAAGAGTGAAAATATCAGTGAGGGTGACAAAACATGAGAGACACCTAACTCTGGGAAATGAACAAGGGGTAGTGGAAGGGGAAGTGGGCAGGGGTTGGGGTGACTGGGTGATGGGCGCTGAGGGGGGCACTTGGCGGGATGAGCACTGGGTGTTATGCTAAATGTTGGCAAATTGAACTCCAATAAAAAAATTTAAAAAATAAAAATCATAATGAACAGATTTATAAAAAAATAAGATAGAAAAATAAATTTACCCATTAAATAACGGGTCTAGGGCTCAGTCTAATCACTAAAGTGATAGATATAAAGGATGTTTGTAGATATCTACAAAGCTCGAAAAAATGAGATTCTCTGTGCTTTCTGTTCATGGCGAAGTCACAAATACTGTTAATACTGTTGTGGTTTATTGCCCATATTTGCCATGGAAGAAAATGTCAAATTTCCATCCAGAGATGTGTGAAAATAAACATTTTTTTTCCTGTTATGTCATAGTCCCCAAATTTATTTCAGGTACCCATTAGTTAAGACTCTATTCCAATGGAAGTCACAATCCTGGGCAAGCCCAGAGTGTTGCTAGGGATCTGTTGTCAATTCTTTCCCAAGGGGGCTCTTTTACTCTTATCACACTAGGATCTTCCTGCCTTCTCAAATAGTAGACTTCCCTTCCTATCAAGACTAGAACACTCCACTGGATCCTCTCCCTGGTGCCCGGGTCCTTGCTGCTTCCTCTGTAATGTGAGGTTAGACCTCCATACAATGGTAGAACTATGGTCTTCTCTCCCAATTCCTTAGCTGTTATTCTCTCACTCATACATCGATCTGTTCATTAATTCAACCAAGTTTTAAGTGTACAAAAAAGGCATGTTATATCTCTGTCCAGATTGGATTCAAAATCTATTCCCACCTAAGATTCTTGTACTTTACCATCTCTTTGCTTAATACTTACTTCTGATGACAATTTTTTTAAGAGGCAGAAAGTTACTAGTTACAGTTATATATTATGCACATTTGCAGATATGGCAGTCTCTGCTGGGTGGATATTATTAGTAATAATTTTCCTTTTCTATAGAGCAAATCCTATAATGGATTTGAAAATGTAGAATTGTCCGAAAGCAATATTAATAACTTTGATTTACTGAGTGCCTACTACATGCAAAACACTGTTATAAATGCTTCCTGTGGATTATCTTTAATTATCATAATGATTCTGAGAGAGAAAGGCTATTAATACCTTCATTTCATAGTCAAACGAAGATTCAAATGGGCTAATAATTTGTCCAGTGACAGTATGAAAGAGCAAAGGCATTGTATCAATACTTACATTTTAGCCACTCTTTACCCATTATATGAAATGAAAATTATATATGCTCAAAGTTATATGACTATATATTATAATATTTAGCCATATTTAAATAAGGGCCACTGAAATCCATTCTGCCATTTGTACGTAAATTACTTCTAGAAGTTATTGAGTAACAGCCATAAAACACAAGGTAAGAAGATGAATCCCCCAATACCCTCCTATAAGTGAAATGCACAAATATTAGCATTCAACTGTACTTGAGGAGTAACTTACACATTTTCACACAGCTCTAAGTTTTGGCAGGTGGTATTTCCTATTGTATTGTCTCTCATTGTGTTAAGAGTTTGTACTTTGTTATCAAAATTTTGTTCTCTTTTTCTAAATATAAGGGAATCGTCTTCCCTCCAATGGTTAGACAAAATCCTGAAATTCTTATTAAAATAAGAGCAGTGATTGTTTTATCAGCTTAATTCAGGAATTGTAGACTAGGGAAATAAGATAAACCTACCTCAAAACATATAAACATATTATAAACGTTTGCTAGATTCTTTGTAGGAGTTCTCATTTTTTAACATAAATAGAACAAAATGAAATATATTAGGGAAAAATTAATAACCTTCCAATATTTTCTTGCCATAATCAGTGTTAACATTTTTATATGTACTCTTCCAAAATATTCTCTGTGTACATATACATGCAGCAGCTCTGAAGTAGGCAGATAAAATTGGAATGGTGCATTCTAGAGGATATAATCAAGTCATTTTTTTATTGGGATGGATTCACATTTTTTTTGGTTTTTTTTTTAAGATTTTATGTATTTATTCATGAGAGACAGAGAGAGAGAAAGAGAGAGAAAGAGAGAGAGAGAGAGAGAGGCAGAGACACAGGCAGAGGGAGAAGCAGGCTCCATGCAGGGAGCCCAGTGTGGGACTCGATTCCAGGACTCCAGGATCACGCCCTGGGCTGAAGGCAGGCGCTAAACCGCTGAGCCACCCAGGGATCCCCAGGATTCACATTTTAGATAGGAGTTCACCTCTCAGCCACCCTAACTATGCAAGGCCTCATAGGGTGCCAGAATTACCACAACCCTCAGAATATTGCCTCATACAAAGGCCCATTCTGCAGGAAAAAAAAAAAAAAAAAGTCATTGCAATAGGCGAGTCACCACAGAATACCAGAATACACTGGCCCATAGAACTTGGAATGACTTTTTAAAATCTTAGTTAATATGCAAGCTTAGGGACAATGCCTGTGGAATTTTGGCAATGAATTCTATGATGTGTAAGGTACCAGGTTTCGCAGTGGTCGCAGACTGGTTTGGTTAATATCAAGAAGACGGGGAAGCCTCCAAGTAATAGAGGCCAGACATCAATGCTTAAAGCCAGTAACCCAAAGGCTGCAATTACCTTAATGACCAGCAAGGCTGGAGGGACAGCCAACTGGACTTTACCTTTAGGGAGTCTGAAAGATAATAATGGAATCTGCTGTTCCTAGAGACTAAGTGGTAAGACAAGGCAGTCAAGAAGGGTGATGCTAAACATCTACAACCAGGAAAAGGTAAGAAGAGAAAAGCAGGAGGCTGGGGGTGTTTGCCCTCAAAAGACTTATGATTCCTTGTTCAGTTGTTAAATCTGAGCTCATTTTAATATTCAGAACCCAAAGACTGGACAGATCCAGGTCCTAGATGGAAAGACTATGCAACTTCATGCCTAGAAAATACAATAATGATTCCTTTAGAATCCTCAAATGGATCTAAGGACACTTAAAAGGTTGACTTTACCCTGAAGACAAGAGAATACCAAGACATTCTGAGAAATACTGACAAAGTATCTGACTTGATATTCATACCTAGAGATCCAAATCATCATCATCGAGCCCTCTACCCTGGCTTAAGGGAGCAAGTAAAACATAGTCCCCTGGATAAAATCAGATCACAGTGGGCCCATTCCATCTCAAGACTCATCCACTGGTCATTTTTCCAATTCCAGAATGAGTGATTGGAACGGACATACTTAGCAATGGCAGTAACTCCGTCATTGGGTCACTGACCTCCAATAAAAGGTCTCACAAGAAACCTCTGACCAAGAAACCTCTGACCCTGTCCTCCTGCAAGCAATTTAGTTAGTCAAAAACAGTATTGCATCCTTGGGGTGGACAGTGGAGATAAGTGCCACCATTAAAAACCTAAAGTATACAGTGGGTAGTGGTTCTTAGCCAGCCTTTCTTTACCTTGACATAATTGTTCCTGAAAAGTCGCTGCAGGCTCCTGAGAGCTTAACCAAGGAGAAGCCCCAGCTGAAGCTGCTGTGCCAGGCCTAGTATCCCTGCCAGAGCAGATGAATGATGCCTCTGGCACATTGTAGGCCACCACTGCTTTCGCAAATGTGTTCTTTTTGATTCCGATTAGAAAAGAGAAATAGTTTGTGTTTGTGGTTTAGCCACTATTCAGCCATAATTTTGCTTTAGGACTGTATTAACATTCCCATTCTCTGTCATGATGTAGTCTGATCAGGGCCACCTGGATAACCCACAAAAATCATAGCAATCTATTATGTTAATGATACCATGCAAATTAGGCAGGATGAATAAGAGGTGGCTCATACGTGGGAGACCTTGGTAAGGCTCTTGTGCTCCAAAGAGTGAAAAGAGAAGTCCTATGAAAATTCAGGGACCTGACACTTTGAAGCTTTTAGGGGTCCACTGGGGAGAGGGGCTTCTGGGTTATGTACCACACTAAAGTAAGAGACCTAAATTGCTCTAGTTTCCATCTACTACAACAAAGAAAGCACATGGTCTGGTAGGCCTCTTAGGGTCATGGCTCTGGCTCATCTACCAGGTGACACAGAATTGTCAACATTGAGTAGGACCTTATTTAGAAAAGGCCTTAGCAACAGGTCCAGGCTGTGGTGCAAGCAGCCCTGAAGCTTAAGCATTAAGATCTAGCAGCAACTATGGCACTGCATATGTATGTCAGCAGTGAGAAAAAACACAACACAGTGGGCTGCTCTTGCAAACCCCAGGGGAAGAATTACAAGGCAGGCCCTTGGGATGCTGAAGCAACTAAATTCTTGCAGATTCGCTTTCCAAAATTTACATCTGCACTGGTAGAGTATCAAGTTTCCATTACTCTTTGTTTTTGTTAATGCTTGGTGTTGTCAAACTTCTGAACTTTCTTAAGAAATTAATACAAACTTGATTATTTTTAGACTTGATTATTTTAGATTATTTTGTCTATTTTAGACTATTTCATACTATACATATGGAAAAAATAGAAAATAAACTTATCTTCCATGCATCTTTATCTGTTGTAGATGGCAGTTGCTTAAGAGAGACAAACTATCTGAGATCTAAAGTTCCTTTGACTCAAAACAATAATTTTTAAAAATCAAAGAAAGTTAATCTTTATAACATGGAGGGAAAGAAGATTCAGAAGTTTTCATAACCTTTACACCAACTGATACCTTATAAATTTTTGGTTCTTTTATACTCTTGAGTACTTCTCTCTCAGATTTCTCAAGATACGTGATAGTATTCCAACTCTTGAGATTAGGCCTTCTGGTGGTAAAATTGGGAAAAAAAAGAAATGAAGAGAAAGGTATCTAACTAAGCAATTAAAAAGTAAATAAATAAATAAAAATCTAGATAGTGTGAATTTCAGGACTGTTGAAGATTACTTACCCTCATGCTGCTGTACTTGGCTATGTTGGTATGTAAGTCTAGAGGACATTAGAGCATCTGAGAAAAAAATGAGAATTCCATTAAACATTAAATGGAATATGTGAATGGTTATACTCTTTGCTCTTCCTACCAATGCCTACTTTTGCTTTTTTTAATGTCCACTTTCCAGGCTAGGATTCTTGCACTTAGCAGGAATATTTCTTCTTTGAAATAGGATTCTGGACCATCCCCTGGGCTCTGCTGGTCCATAATCCATCAGACTTTAAGGAGCCCACAGCTACTGTCTATGTGATGGATCAAGTTAGTTTAGTCTGAAGAAATAGATATTAATCTCTAGAGAAAAATTAATTCCATGCCAAAGTGATTACTCTGGCTTGAGATGTCATTATTTTTCTCATTAGAAATTAAGACTAGGATGGGAAAGTTGCTTTAATATGGGTTTCTCATGTTTTATACTCTACTATCTTTTGTCTAGTTTTGCTACTAAATGTGTGGTTCCTAAAAAGAAGCCACATTTTCCCCAAGAATCATGGAGATTTTTTTTTTTTTTCCTGACAGCTACCTTGAACTCAGCTTCCTTAATGGCTAATTTTCATGAACTTTGCTTCATAATTCCTAATTAAGTTTATCTTTTCAGACTTTAAGTTACCATATTTCAATTTCTAATCAATTACGTAAAATTATTTTTACCTATTATTAGCATTTGGAGCCTACAGAGAGGCAGTCTCCAAGAATTTCAGAATGTATTTTTTAAAAAAATGGCTCACCTTCTGCAAGCGAAGCTACAAAGTTAGCATTTTAATTGGTCGCACACAAAGGCAGTTTAAAAAGACTGGCTACAGGTTCAAGGAATTGAGGGGTATGAGACTGATGTCACCCACCAGGGTACGCTGATCAGAAGGAGGAGTCTGGGGTAGTGGGGGAGGTGAGAGAAGATGATCTGGAGAGTTGTAGTAGCCACACTGCAGTATGAGCATGCGCAGGGAAGGGAGAAACATTAAGCAAAAACACCTACCAACCACATCCAACCCCACTGACTGGACAGGACTGATCTCACTGAGAAAATATCCATACCCAGTGTAGGTCTACATATAGGAAGAAAACCAATGCCATGTCAACGTGAGTATTGCAGCCTGAGATATAGTTATTTTCATCACTATAATTAGTGATGGAGGTCAAGATTTTATATTTCAGCTCTATAACATGGTTAATTTGAGTTCAGCCTGCCATATGTATCCGTTATTAGTATGCTAATAACTCAATCTCTGAGTCAGTTGGGGTCAGCCCTTGAACCATGAAATAGTAGTCACTGTGATGCTGCCCCATGGGATTATTTCTAGTGCACAGCTTGCCTTTTCCAAGTGATAGTTCTGTTTCAGACAACTGTTTTGAAATTTCTGTGGTTGAGATGGGTCATTAAAATTACGAGAGTAGAAAATGCCCGTATTAAATTCCTTAAAATATCATCAACTTCATAGTGGTGTAACACATATTCATAGTTAGCATGTACCTCCTTACTTTGACATCTATTGGGATGAAAAGAATTAAACCCAAGTTAGGAAACACATCAAAATTAAATCACCAGGAAATCTCATTCCCAACCAGTGGACTACAAAATAAACTTTAATAACCTTCGGGAAGAAGCCTCTCCTCACATTTTATGAGAGTGGAGAAAAGAGAGACTTCAAGATGACAAGTAGGGAGAGTTCTTATATATCAAGAAAAATCTTTGAGACTGGAATGACACATCTTACAGTATTTATATGAGCTGCATAAAGGCTCATAGAAAAAGTGGGTACAGACTGTGTCATTATCAAAGTGTCTGACCATGTTCTGGCTACCTAAAATGTCAATTTGAGAAAGAAACTTTAGTAGGGAGAGATGGATAACATGCAACAGAGAGATATTTATTTTCTTTCTGTCATCTTGTTGCATAAGGGGCTCATTTTTAGTGATATTCCAATATACACCTAAGCATAGTAGGTATTGGTAATGAATAAAATATCTTGGCAATGTAGAAAATATGTAAGAGATGTGGTCTTTCTATCAGTGTCTTGATTAACTGGAGAGAGTCCACAACAATGTGAATTGGCTCTCTGAGTTTTCCAGCAAAATCCCTCACATGTTTTTCCTATCCAGGAACTCAAATTTAACTATCCTATCTTCCATTTTTCATTTAAGTTACTATTTTTAAAAATAAATATTCGAACAGAATAAAGACCTATGCTGGTGTCTTAGCAGCGGCAGCTATGACAAATTACTACAAATTACCACCGACTAAGTGGCTTAAACAACAAACACTTATTTTGTACAGTACCGTAGCCTGAGAAGTCTAAATTCAAGGTGCTGGTGAATTTAGTGTCTGGTGAGAGTCCTCTTCCTAGATTTCAGTCAGTTATGTTTTTGCTCCTCACATGAGAGAGTGTGTGTGTGTGGGGGGGGGCAGGACTCTACTTTCCTTCTCTTCTAGTTCTAGGGGGCTACTAATTCCATCCACCCTTATGAGCTCATTGGAACCTAACTATCTCCCAAAGGCCTCACCTCTTAATGCCATTCCACTGGAGATCAGGGTTTCAACATATGCATTTCAGGAGTGGGGGGTACAAGCACGCAGTCCATAACAGCCACAAGAGATTAATTTCTGCATAATAACTACACACTTGAAAAAAATAACTACACACTTGATACATTTTGTGCTATATCAAAGTATCCCATAATTGTGAATGGAAATCAGATCTTAATACATACTCAATACTGAAAAATCCTAAAGGCCTCTCTGATGAATTTTAAATCACTACTCATCTAGTTATATTAAAGGAGTTATAGAAGATTTATTGGACATGAAAAATCCCAAGGTTTATCAGGATTTAGGAAAATCTCATTAGAGCTAGTTCTCACCAAGACTACAACTGGAAAATGTTTATTTACTGGCAGTTTTGAAAACCTCAAAATCAGCTGGTCTCAGAGTCTAGTGCTCCACAATGATTGTAAAGTTAGATATGTCCTTTCTCTTCCACCATTCCTAATATCCTCTAGTTTGCTCAATATTCTGTTTGCATTGTCCATAATCGCATCAGCAGGACCTCCAACATGTGCTCAATGCTCAGGAAAATTCCTGATCTCACAGGCTCAGCATGATAAGTAATATTTGCAGCCCCAAATCATAACCTTGAGATACGATTTGTCCTCCAGAGAGGACAAATTGCTCTTCCACCAATATGGGGTTTTGCTTTATCACTAATATCTCCCTTCTGCAACTGCTTTTTAATTACAATTACACGTTGTTTGGGTCCCCAGAACATCACTACTAGGAGAGGTCCTTCCTAACCTGAGGTAGCTGGGAATGGTGCCTTTACAGTCTTGGTTCTGTTACAGTTTCTGTTCCATTTGGTAACTGCCATGATTTTATCCAGTCCTCTGTTCACCAATCTGAGAGCTTTCTACCTACACAAATTCAGTTTTAGAGATAGCAGGATCTATTAGATAATACCAAAGACTTCTGCCAGTGAGATCATTCCCAGTACTGATTTTGGCCCTGCCTCTCATTTCAGTATTCATACATTTTTTACCTTTGGTGAGTAGTGCCACCATGGAATCCCATCATTGTCATCACTGAAATCAGACAGGCCAGCTGACAGCGGTAATTTTCACTACTGCTGGACCTCTAGAGAAGAGCCACCATGAGATGTCACCTCCAGTGAGGGGAGTGTCCTCTGAACGCTCTTGGAGGATACACTTAGGGAGTAGATGGGCAAGCCTTACTCTATAGTAGCACTCTCATCTTCCTAAACCTTTGAAAACCACATCCCCTCATTTTTTTAACAGCCTACCAAGCAGTCTGGCATTTCATCTTATTTCGGATCCAAGGTTTTTCTTTAGTTTTTAAGATTTTATTTATTTAAGAGAGAGTGAAAGAGCAGGGAAAGGGACAGAGAGACAGAGAAGCAGACATGCTTTGCTCAGCTGGGAGCCTGACATGCGGCCCAATCCTGGGACTCTGGGATTATGACCTGAGCCGAAGGCTTAATTAACCAACTGAGTTGCCCAGGCACCCCTTGGGTCCAGATTTTAGTCAACAAAGCAAGCAAACTATTAGGACACCTTCCAATCACCCATGCCAATGTTTTAAATACAAAATTGTGTCTTAATTCACTGAAAGCAATATATTAGACTCAATCCAACAGTAAAATCCTAATTGAAAATATCTATAATTTTTTTGTTGTTGTTGTATTAGACCTTTTTAAAGGTTACACTTTGTACTTTATACTCTGGCCACTATTTGAGTCCATTTAAAGGACTAGAAACAATGAGACATGGTCAGGGCAGTTCCTAAGGAGGGTTGTAAGTCCTCTGAACTTGTGAAATTATGAAATTCTTCTGATTACATCAAAGTAGGTCATTGCAGTTTCTTCAGGAATGAGGAGACCAGCTCCCTTGACTGGACATGAGTGGCTTCTTTAATGAGTAAAGGATACTTGGCAAAACACAGGGAGAGACTCCCAGCTTTATCAGAATCTACCTGTAGGAGAACCCTCCTTCCCATATAATAGCCTAACTTTAACATAGGAATCCAGAGGAGATTGGGAATTCAGTTTGTGTTACAATTACTTTTAGGATTAAACATCAAGTTTGGCTTTCAGAATTCGACACCTTAAAGCTACAGAAAGTAAGGGATTTTTGTTAGCTAAGCAATAAAATCATTCTGGCCCCTAACTAGAACCTGAGACTAGGGATTTTCATTCCTCATGTTATTCAACTAATAATGGAAATGGCCAACCAACTGTCCTTATTATGCTTATTTTCTCTAACATATTCTATGGAAGCAGCTGCTTGAACTACCAAAGTTGTGCTTCTTCTACAGGTATATCAGTACAGATGTCTATAGGGAATCAGTAGATATTTTGCTGATGTATATCCTGAACCTGAATGTTTCCTTTAACTGGAAAGAGGGTCACTAATGGTTTTTAACTGGATCAGAACATCAAGAGCAGCAATTTAACAAATACACATAACAGAATGAATTCAAAGAACCCCTCTTCAAAGTTCTTATGCCTCTTGGGGCCGGCAGGGGCAGAGGAGTAGGGGCCTCACCTCATCCGGCCCCACCAACTTACCCAGATAACTTCCAAACCTCCTGAACACCTTGCAAATCTGACCTGAGATTTAAAGAGAACAGCTGGACACTACAGAGAGTAGGGTTTTGCTTCTAACAAGGTAGGAAGGATGAAAAAATAAAATAAAAAAGAATCAAGTGGGGGAGCTAACCACCCCCCCCCCGCCCCCCTCGCCCCAGGAGGTGGGCTAAGGCCAAGGCGGGAGCCTCCAGGACAGGAAAGCCCAGCCTCGGAGACGCAGGGACTTTAAAAAATCCGCACTGGATTCTTCCTGGAGGGAAAGGTGCTCAGCAGGGAACTCGGGCAGGATCGCAGTGGAGCCCCCAGTCTCCCGGGGTCACTGTTATAGGAGGGGTGCCCAGGGGAGAGCGAACCGCACACTGTGGGCCGATGCTGGTAAAGGGCTGGAGCGCACCAGGTGGGGCCTCGGGAAGAAGCTGGGGGGTCAGGCGGGGGCTCCAGGTGGAGGGGGCTGCGCCCTGCTGCCTTCAGGAGCCCGGGCCTGGGAGCGGGATTCCAGCAGCCCAGGGTACCGGGGGACACAACCCAGGATCCTGCACTCACCCCGGGAGAGGCGGAGGTGGAGGGGGCACAGGACAGTGAGGACACTCCTGCCAGGTGCCCCCAGCTGTGCTGATCAGCACCCCTCACCCTAGGAGCATCCAGGACAGTGTGGACTGGGAGAGTGCAGGTGGTTACTGCAGGAGCTGACTCCAGGGCTGGAGACCTGGCTGCCGCCGGAGTAGTTGTTCCTCCTGGTGTCACCATGTGCCTGGGAGAGGCAGGGCCCCCAGGAACAGGGGCCTCATGGGGTGAACAGCTCCCACAGAGCCTGGCACCCAGCACGTGGCAGGGCAGCTCCCCCAGGTGCACACACCTGAGAGTCAGCACAGCAGCCCCTCCCTGAGAAGACCAGCTGAAAGGACAGGAGAAGAGCAAGTTCTTGACTGAGCAGCACTGGAAAGCTCCAGGACCAAGGGAAAATAGAGGGAATATAGTATACAGAAGTAGAGGCGCCCCCCCCCCTTTTTAAAATTTGTTTTTCCTTTTTCCAGTACAACTCATTTTTATATCAGACTAAAAATTTCCAATATTTTTTTCTCTTTTCCCACCTTAACTACAATATTTTACCACCTCTTCATCTTTAAGTTTCTTCCTTTTTGACATTCATATTTCTACAATTACAGGTCTTACATATATTTTCCACTTCTGGATTCCCTTCAACATACTCAATTTAATTTGAGGAGATATGGATTTTTGTTTTGTGTTTTTTGTTTTCTCTGCCTCATTTTGTTCTACAATGGCAGAAATTAATACCTTCTAAAACATGACCAGCATGCACCCAGAACCAAGTGGTATACCATGCTCGTTCATTCTGTGAGATTATATTCTCTCTTCATTCCCATTCTGCCCTCCTCCTTTATCTTGTTTATGTTTTGGTGGTCAATGGTGGGGCTTTCTACAAGTATTGCTGGTTTATATAAATTTTGGATTGAGCATCTTTTAACATACCAAGAGGATCACCCTCTAGGACCCCTCAGGTAGACTTCATTCTCCTTCCACTACAAATTCCTCACCACTGCAATCTTCCAGTTCCCCCTTTTTTTCTTTTTCCTCTTTACCTTTCTTTTATTTCTTCTTTTTTTCTTCTTTTTTGGGATTTTTGGCCTTTTATTTTTTTACTACTTTGTTTTAAAATTTGTTTTTCACTTTAGTGGTCCTTTTGTTTTATTTTGTTCTGATCTTCGTTTTCATTTTCTGGTCTCTGACCTCATCAGAATCATCTAGAGTGAAATTTGCTTAGGTCATGGTTGATATTCTTGACTCAGTCCGCTCATACAGCCCCTCTGCACTGAGCAAAATGACTAGAAGGAAGGACTCACCATAAAAGAATCAGAAACAGTAGTCTCTCCCACAGAGTTACAGAATTTGGATTACAATTTTATGTCAAAGCCAATTCAGAAGCACAATTATAAAGCTACTGGTGGCTCTGAAAAAAAGCATAAAGAACTCTAGAGACCATTACTGCAGAATTTAGATCTAATCAGGTTGAAATTAAAAATCAATTAAATGAATTGAAATCCAAACTGGAGGTCCTAACGATGAGGGTTAATGAGGTAGAAGAAAGAGTGAGTGACATAGAAAACAAGTTGATGGCAAGGAAGGAAGCTGAGGAAAAAAGAGAAAAACAATTAGACCATGAGGAAAGGCTAAGAGAAATAAATTATAGCCTGAGAAGGAAGAACCTACCTATAATTGGGGTTCCAGAAGAGGCAGAGAGAGAGAGAGAGAGAGAGAGAGACAGGACCAGAAAGTATATTTGAACAAATCATAGCTGAGAACTTCCCTAATTTGGGGAGGGAAACAGGCATTCAGATCCAGGAGATAGAGAGATCCTCCCTAAAATCAATAAAAACCATTCAACACCTCAGCATTTAATAGTGAAACTTGCAAATTCCAAAGATAAAGAGAAAATCCTTAAAGCAGGAGAGACAAGAGATCCCTAACCTTTATGGGGAGAAGTATTAGTTAACAGCAGACCTCTCCACAGAGACCTGGCAAGCCAGAAAAGGCCGGCAGGATATATTCAGGGTCCTAAATGAGAAGAACCTGCAGCCAAGAATACTTTATCCAGCAAGGCTCTCATTCAGAATAGAAAGAGAGATAAAGAGCTTCCAAGATAGGCAGAAAATGAAAGAATATGTGACTACAAAACCAGCTCTCAAAAAATATTAAGGGGGACCCTGTAAAAGAAAGAGGGAACCCAAAGAATCAATCCACAAAAACAGGGACTGAATAGGTATTATGATGACACTAAATTCATATCTTTCAATAGTAACTCTGAACGTGAATGGGCTAAATGATCCCATCAAAAGATGCAGGGTTTCAGACTGGATAAAAAAGCAAGACCCATCTATTTGCTGTCTACAAGACATTCATTTATTCATTAGTTCATTTTAGAACTAAGGACACCTCCAGGCTGAAAATGAAAGGTTGGAGAACCATTTACCATTCAAATGGTCCTCAAAAGAAAGTAGGGGTAGCCATCCTCATATCAGATAAATTAATATGTATCCCAAAGACTGTAGTAAGAGATGAAGAGGGACACTATATCATATTTAAAGGGTCTATCCAACAAGAAGACCTAACAATCATTAATACTTATGCCCCTAATGTGGGTGTTGCCAAATATATCAACCAATTAATAAACAAAGTAAAGAGATACTTAGATAATAATACACTAATAGTAGGGGACTTCAACACGGCAAATGACAGATCTTCTAAGCACAACATCACCAAAGAAACAAGGGCCTTAAATGATACACTGGACCAGATGGATTTCACAGATTATATATATATATATATATCTTTCCATCCAAATGCAACTGAAAAGACATTCTTCTCAAGTGCAAATGGAACTCCAGAATAGGCCACATACTGGGTCACAAATCAGGTCTTAACCAATGCCAAAAGATTAGGATTGTTCCCTGCATATTTTCAGACCACAATGCTTTGAACTAGAACTCAATTGCAAGAAGAAATTTGGAAGAAACTCAAACAAATGAAAGTTAAAGAGCATCCTCCTAAAAGATGAATGGGCCAACCAGGAAATTAGAGAGGAATTAAAAAGATTCATGGAAACTAATGAAAATGAAGATACAACCATGCAAAATCTTTGGGATACAGCAAAAGCGGTACTAAGAGGGAAATATATCGCAATACAAGCCTTCCTCAAAAATTTGGTAAAAACTCAAATACACAAGCTAATCTCGCACCTAAAGATACTGAAGAAAGAATATCATATAAAGCCTGCACCAAGCAGAAGAGGAGAGATAATAAAGATCAGAATGGAATTCAATGAAATAGAGACCAGAAGAACTATAGAACAGACCAACAAAACCAGAATTTGGGGGACACCTGGGTGGCTCCGTGGTTGAGCATCTGCCTTTGGCTTAGGTCGTGATCTCCCGGTCCTGGGATCGAGTCCCACATCAGGCTCCCCGTCCCCCCACAAGGAGCCTGATTCTCCCTCTGCCTATGTCTCTGCCTCTCTGTCTGTGTCTCTCATGAATAAATAAAATCTTTAAAAACAAAAACAAAACAAAACAAAAACAGGAGTTGGTTCTTTGAAAGAATTATTTAAAGAAACCATTAGCCAACTTTATTAAAAAGAAAAGATAAAAGACTCATTAATATAATCATGAATGAAAGAGGAGAGATCACAACCAATACCAAGGAAATACAAATGATTTTAAAATCGTATTATGAGCAGCTATATACCAACAAATTAGGCAATCTAGAAGAAATGGATGCATTTCTGGAAAACCACAAATCACCAAAACTGGAACAGGAAGAAATAGAAAACCTGAACAGGCCAATAACCAGACAGGAGATTGAAGCAGTCATCAAAAACCTCTAGACACAACAGTCCAGGGCCAGATGCCTTCTCAGGGGAATCCTATCGAATGTTTAAAGAAGAAATAATACCTATTCTACTAAAGCTATTCTGAAGGATAGAAAGGGATGAAATACTTCCAAACTTGTTTTATGAGGCCAGTATCACCTTGATTCCAAAACCAGATGAAGACCCCACCAGAAAGGAGAATTAAAGACTGATTTCCCCAATGAACATGGATGCAAACATTTTCAACAAGACACTAGCCAATAGGATCCAATAGTACATTAAGAAGATTATTCACCATGACAAAGTGGGATTTATCCCCAGGATGCAAGGCTGGTTCAACACCAATGTGATAGATCACATCAATCAATGTGATAGATCACATCAACAACAGAAAAAACAAGAACAATATGATCCTCTCAATAGATGCAGAGAAAAGCATTTGACCAAATACAGCATCCATTCCTGATCAAAAATCTTCAGAGTGTAGGGATAGAGGGAACATTCCTCAGTATCTTAAAAGCCATCTATGAAGAGCCCACAGCAAATATCATTTTCAATGGGGAAACATTGAGAGCCTTTCCCTGAAGATCAGGAACACGACAGGGATGTCCACTCTCACCACTGCTATTCAACATAGTCCTAGAAATCGTAGCTTCAGCAATCAGGCAACAAAAAGAAATAAAAGGCATTCAAATTGGCAAAGAAGAAGTCACACTCTTCCTCTTCGCAGATGACATGATACTGTACATAGAAAACCCAAAAGACTCCACCCCAAGATTGCTACTCATACAGTAATGTGGCAGTGTGGCAGGATACAAAATCAGTGCCCAGAAATCAGTGGTAATGATACTGAAGAAAGAGAAATTAAGGAGTCGATCCCATTTACAATTGTACCCCAAACCATGAGATACCTAGGAATAAACCTAACCAAAGAGGTAAAGGATCTATACCCTTAAAACTACAGAACACTTCTGAAAGAAATTGAGGAGGACACAAGAGACAGAAAAATATTCCATGCTCATGGATTGGAAGAATTAATACTGTGAAAATGTCTCTGCTACCCAGGGCAATTTACACATTCATTGCAATCCCTATCAAAATACCATGGACTTTCTTCACAGAGTTGGAACGAATTATCATAAGATTTGTGTGGAATCAGAAAAGACCCCGAATAGCCAGGGGAATATTGAAAAAGAAAACCAAAGCTGGGGGCATCACAATGCTGGACTTCAAATTGTACTACAAAGCTGTGATCATCAAGACAGTGTGGTACTGGCACAAAAACAGACACATAGATCAATGGAACAGAACAGAGAACCCAGAAGTGGACCCTCAACTCTATGGTCAAGTAACATTTGACAAGGCAGGAAAGACTATTCACTGGGAAAAGGACAGTCTCTGCAATAAATGGTGCTGGGAAAATTGGACATCCACATGCAGAAGAATGAAACTGGACCATTCTCTCACACCATACACAAAGATAAACTCAAAATGGATGAAAGATCTAAATGTGAGACTAGAATCCATCAAAATCCTAGAGGATAGCATAGGCAACACGCTTTTTGAATGTGGCCACAGTAACTTCTTGCAAGATACATCCATGAAGGCCAGAGAAACAAAAGCAAAAATGAATTACTGGGACTTCATCAAGATGAGAAGCTTCTGCACAGCAAAAGAAACACTCAACAAAACTAAAAGACAACCTACAGAATGGGAGAAGATATTTGCAAATGACATATCAGATAAAGGACTAGTATCCAAGATCTACAAAGAACTCATTCAACTCAACAGCAAAGAAACAAACAATCCAATCATGAAATGGGCAAAAGATATGAACAGAAATTTCACAGAGGAAGACATAGACATGGCCAACAAGCACATGAGAAAATGCTCTGCATCACTGGCCATCAGGGAAATACAGATCAAAACCACAATGAGATACCACCTCACACCAGTGAGAATGGGGAACATTAACAAGACTAGAAACAACAAATGTTGGAGAGGATGTGGAGAAAGGGGAACCCTCTTGCACTGTTGGTGGGAATGTGAACTGGTGCAGCCATTCTGGAAAACTGTGTGGAGCTTCCTCAAAGAGTTAAAAATAGAGCTACCCTATGACCCAGCAATTGCACTACTGGGTATTTACCCCAAAAATACAGATGCAGTGAAAGACTGAGACACCTGCACCCCAATGTTTCTAGCAGCAATGTCCACAATAGCCAAACTGTGGAAGGAGCCTCAGTGTCCATCGACAGATGAATAGATAAAGAAGCTGTGGTCTATGTATACAATGGAATATTACTCAGCCATTAGAAACAACAAATACCCACTATTTGCTTCGACGTGGATGGAACTGGAGGGTATTATGCTGAGTGAAGTAAGTCAATCGGAGAAGGACAAACATTATATGGTTTCACTCATATAGGGAATAGAAGAAATAGTGAAAGAGGTTATAGGGGAAAGGAGGGAAAATGAGTGGGAAAAATTAGAGAGGGTGACAAAACATGAGAGACACCTAACTCTGGGAAATGAACAAGGGGTAGTAGAAGGGGAGGTGGGTGGGGGATGGGGTGACTGGGTGATGGGCTCTGAGGGGGGCACTTGATGGGATGATCACTGGGTGTTATACTATATGTTAGCAAATCGAACTTCAATCAAAACAAAACAAAACAAAAAACAAAACTCTTATTTCTCTGGTATTACTTCCAGTACGAATTTTTGAAATCAGTGTTTTGAAAAGTTATCCTTATGAGTGGTCTTGGACAAGATCCATTATAAGTAATAGACCATGCCCAATTGTGGGATCTGTGGACAAATCTATGCAAACTGTTATCTCTGAGGCTGGGCTGGGCTTGAAATCTTTATGCAACAGGGAGAGCAGAGAAATCTGCAACTTGTGGAAGTGTATCAGAATTCAATAAAGACAAACTGGAACCAGAGTCTGTCTCTGACCTACCTCAGTGATGCTGGAGACCTGGAGAAAAGGATAGTACCATTGAAGATTAAGCTGCACATGCATCTTCACCAGGATTTGAGCAACCAAACCAGAAGATCTGATGGGAGCTGGAAGAGCTAGGATAGATGCTGCCCATACCAACAGATGAATGAGCAGATGAGGGACTGCACATGTGTGCCACATTACCTTAAGTTCCTCACTTACCATCTGAGCATAAAAATGGCTGCTTCATTTCCTCCTTCTAAATCTTGCATCCATTTCTCTTGAGGCCAAATACAATCTGGAAGAGATGAAGTTGGGAGCCACATTGACCCACAGGACTGTCTGCAGGAGTGAGGCATGCCTTGGGCATGGAGAGTGGTGGTTGGGGGGGGGTGGTGAGGAGCTGACCTCATACCAGATATTCCAGGCACAGGGAACCCATACTTGAAAAACAAAAGCCCATAACATTTAGCTGAAAACCAAAGAAGTTTAACTTTGCAAGTTCTCACAATCAGCAGGGCTTAACATCTGGAACTTTAAACTTGGTGGGTTCAGTTCTGGGAGAGACGGAGGGCAAGAGGAAACTGAATCCCTGTCCTTAAAGAAGCAGCATAACAAACAACCCCACTGAGGTACAGAATAAAAGTAGTTTGAAAACCACCTAGGGTATACAGTAGGGAGATTTGTTAAATACTCTCAGAGCATGTTCTGGAGGGGCAGGGATAATTGGGAGACTTCTCCAAGAACAAAAGAGCTGTTAAGTGTCATTACCATGTCCCATCACTCAGCCTAGATACACGGACACCTGTGGGAACCAGCACAACACCAACACTCTCCACCTAGCATGCTAACAACATGCCCGCCACACTCACTTCCTCACTTCCACTCCCTCCAGCTAGGCCTTGGCCCCTGATCTCCCCCACAGCAGACCAACTAAGCACTGCTAATACCACATGCCCTGCCCCTGTGCTATTCTGTGGACCTGCCCCCTCCAATGCAGCCTTGTCAGTAGTCCATCTAAAGCAGTTCCACAAGCATGACAGTGTGCAAGCAACCTCAGCAGAAGCCAGCACCAATCCAAGGTGATTCCTGCTCAAGGGATAGGGGAAAATAACCACACACACCAGTCCAATGTGGCCCCAACAGTGGGTTGGGGGCAGACATGTCCTCTGAATGTAAGCACTACCCACCAACAAAAGCCTCCTGGGGACAACATAAGAAGAGTACCCCACAATTTGGTAGTACTATAATTCTGGAAAATGCCTGAACTGACACCCAGTCAATCCAAGGCAGCCTCAGACTGGCCCACTAACAACACAGGGATGAAAACCTGCCCATGACAGACAAAGAGAGCTATAGAAGATGACTGGACTAAAAGCAAAAGGAGCTTAGCCACAATAGTAGGATACATGCAACACACACTGGGGACACCCCTGAAGTGCCAGATTCTGGTGAACAATGGACATTGCCCTGGAGGGCACTACAAGACCTCTTCTTCACAAAGCCATTACTTTTAAGAGCAGAAGACAAAGATGATGTTCCAAACATATAGAAACAGACCAAGAGAGTTAGATGATATGAGGAGACAGAAGACTATGTCCCAAAGGAAAGAACAGGACAAAAATTACAGCAAGACACCTAAGAAATGGAGATAAGTAATATGCCTGATAGAGAATTTAAAGTAATGATCATAAAGATACTGGACATGGGAAAAGAGTGGAGGACCTCAGTGAGACCCTCAACAAAGAGATAGAAACATGAAAAAGTATCAGAGATGAAGAACTCAATAACTAAAATAAAAAATACACTGGAGGGAATATATAGCAGACTAGAGGAAGCAAAAGGATGGATCAGCGACCTGGGGGACAGACTAATGCAAAGTAATCAAGCTGAACACAAGAGAGAAAAAAAGAATAGGAAAAAATGAAAATAGATTAAGGGAACTCAGCGACATCATCAAATGTAATAACATTTGCATTATAGGGATCTCAGAAGGAAAAAAAGAACAGAAAATTTATTTAAAGAAATAGTAACTGAAAGCTTCCCAAATCTGGGGAAGGAAACAGATATCCAGATCCAAAAGGCACAGACAGATCCTAACAAATTCAACCCAAGGAGGTCCATACCAAGACATATAGTAATTAAGCTTACTAAAAGTAGTGAGAAAGAATTTTTTAAAAGATTTATTTATTTATTTTAGAGAGAGAGAGAGAGAGCATGAGCAGGGGCAGGAGCAGAGGGAAAGGAAGAAAAGAATCTCGAGCAGACTCTATGCTGAGCCAGGAGCCCAACGTGGGGTTTGATCTCATGACCTGAGGTCATGACCTGACCTCAAATCAAGAGTTGGACACTTAATCAACTGAGACACTCAGGTGCTCTTTAAATAGAGGATTTTTAAAACAGCAAGAGAAAAGACAACAGTTACATAAAGGGAAACCTCATAAGGCTATCAGCTGATTTTTCAGCAGGAACTTTGTAGGCCAAAAGAAAGTGGCACGGTATCGTCAAAGTGCTACAGACAAAAATTCCCTCTCCAGCAAGGCTATCATTCAGAATAGGAGAGATAGAGTTTCCCAAACAAATAAAAGTTAGACAAATTCATCACCACTAAACTATCCTTACAAGAAACGTTAAAGGGGACTCCTTAAGTGGAAAAGAAACCATAGCATGAGTAAGAAAGTAGGCAGCACAAAAGCAGTAAAATTAAGTATATTTATAACAGGCAAAGGATTCACAAAATAAAAGAACATAAAAGGCTGGCACATATACCTAAAATGTCAGAGGAGAAGAATAAAAATTAATTGCTTTTAGAATGGGTTCAAATTTAAGCAACCATCAAATTACTATAGACTGCTATATTCACAAGATGCTATATATAAACCAAATGGTAATCACAAATCAAAAACCAGTAATAGATATGCAATAAAAGAGAAAGAAATTCAAGTTTATCACTAAAGGAAGCCATCAAATCATGAGAGAACAAGAAAGAACTGAGAAGAACTACAAAAACCACCATAAAACAACAAGATGGCATTTAGTAAAGACCTGTCAATAATCACTTTGAATGTAAATGGATTAAGTGTCCCAATCAAAAGACATTAAGGTGACAGAGTAGATTAAAAAAGCAAGATCCATCTTTATGCTGCCTACAAGACTCATTTGAGACCTCAAGACACATGCAGATTGAAAGTAAGGAAATGTAAAAGCATCTATCATGCAAATAGAAGTCAAAAAAAAAAAAAGCCAATATACCAATACTTATATTGGAAAAATACACTTTAAAATAAAGACTGTAGCAAGATGCGAAGAAAGACACTACATAATCATAAAGGGAACAATCCAGCTAGAAGATATAACAACTGTAAATGTATGGGCAACCACGTGGGAGCACCCAAATACATAAAGAAGCTAATAATAAACATGGAGGAGCTAATCAATAGTAATACAATAATAATAGGGTTCATTAACACCCCACTCGCATGAATGGTTAGATCATCAAGCAAAATCAACAAGGAAAAAAAAAGACATTGAATGGCACATTGGACCAGATGGATTTAACAGATATTCAGAACATTCCATCCTAAAATAGCAGAATACACATTTTTATCTAGAGCACATGGAACATTCTCCAGAATAGATCGCATATTAGGCCACAAAACAAATCTCAAAAAATTGGAAAAGATTAAGTGTATACCATGCATCTTTTCTGACCACAATGCTTATAAAACTAGAAAGTGACCACAACAAAAAATCTGGAAAGAGCACAAATACATGGAGGTTAAATAATATGCTACTAAAAAATGCATGGGTCAACCATGAAATCAAAGAGGAAATAAAAAATATCTGAGCTGAAAATGAAAACACAGTTGTCCAAAGTCTTTGGGATGCAACAAAAAGTTGTTCCAAGGAGGAAATTTATAGCAATACAGGCCTACCTCAAGAAGCAAGACACATTTCAAATAAACAATATAACCTTACACCTAAAAGAGCTAGAAAAAAAACAATAAACAAAACCTAAAGTCAGTAGAAGGAAAGAAATAATTAAGATTAGGGCAGAAATAAATGATATAGAAGCTAAAAAACCAATAGATCAGTAAAACCAGGAGCTTGTTCTTTGAAAGAATCAACAAAATTTATAAACTTTTAGCCAAACTCATCAAATAAAAAAAAAAAGAACTAAAAAAAAATCAGAAATGAAAGAGAAGAAATAAGCAACACCACAAAGGATTATAAGAAAATATTATGAAACATTATATGCCAATAACTTGGACAACATAGAAGGAATGGATAGATTTCTAGAAACATATAAACTCCCAAAACTGATTCAGGAAGAAATAGAAAATTTGAATGGACTTTACCATCAAGGAGACTGAATCAGTAACCAAAATCTCCCAACAAACAAAAGTCCAGGGCCAGATAGCTTCACAGGTTATTTCTACCAAACATTTAAAGAAGAATTAACATAGGGACACCTGGCTGGCTCCATGAGAAGAGTATATGACTCTTGGTCATAGTGTCATGGGTTTGAACCCCATGTTGCTTGTGGAGATTGCTTAAATAAACAAACAACAAACAAATAAATAAATAAACTTAAAAAAAGAAAGGAGAACTCATACCTATACTTCTCAAACTATTCATATATATATATATATATATATATATATATATATATATATCAAGGAAACTTCCAAAGATATTCTATGAGGCCAGAATTATCCAGATACCAAGACCAGATAAAGAAACAACAACAACAAAAAAGAGACACAGAGAGAGAATATAGGTCAATATCTTGAATGAACACAGACACAAAAATCCTCAACAAAATATTAGCAAACTATTGACTCCATAGCAAATGGAACAGAACATTAAAGAAATAATTCACCGTGATCAAGTGGGATTTGTCCTGGGATGCAAGTGTGACTCAATATGATCAAATCAATCAATGTGATACACTGCATCAACAAAAGAAAGAATAACAAGCATATGGTAATTTCAATAGATTTGACAAAGTACAACATCCATGCATGATAAAAACCCTCAACAAAGTAGGGTCAGAAGGAACCTACCTCAACATAATAAAATCATATATGAAAGCCAGAATATCCTACTCAATGGTGAAAAACTGAGAGCTTTTCTCCTAAGGTCAGGAGCAAAACAAGGATGTCCACTCTCACCATTTTCATTCAACATAGTACTGAAAATCCTAACCACTGCAATTAGACAACAAAAAGAAACAAAAGGCATCCAAATGGGTAAGTAAGAAGTAAAACTTTCACTATTTGCAGATGATATGATACTATATATAGAAAACCCAAAAGACACGACCAAAACAGTGATAAATGACCAAAACTGATAAATGAATTAAGGAAAGTCACAGGATACAATATCAATATACAGAAGTCCATCGCATTTCTATACACTAATAATGAAGCAGAAAGAAAAGGAATTAAGAAAATAATCCCATTTACAATTACACCAAAAAATAATGTGCCTATGAATAATCTTAGCCAAGAAAGTGAGAGACCTGTGCTCTGAAAACTACATTCATCGATGAAAAACTGACTAAAAAAATGAAGATGACACAAACAAATGGAAGGATAATTCATGCCAATGGATTGGGACAACAAATATTGTTGAAATGTCCATACTACTGAAAGCAATCTACAGATTTAATGCAATGTTCAAATGTTCAAAACAACAAGTATCATTTTCTCAGGGAATGCTTGCCTCCCGTGCATTTGCTTTGTCTTGTCCCAGTTCACAAGTCAGGATTAGACGAGTAGGCGGGATATAATGGCTTGTCCCTGGAATACCCAGTGCCCTTTCGCTGATGTGCCCACGTGAGCCTCAAATCTCAGAGAGGCGTTTTTGCTCAGGGATTTCAATCTTTGTATTGTTTCTATCCCAGTCTTTTGAAAAGTGTTCCACTCTTATCTGGCGGTCACCTACAGGGATCCAGAGCTAAATGTGTTTACTCTTCTTGCCAGGGTTCCTGGACAAGCATGTACCGTGTCACTTCCCCTACTTGAAGCAGAAAATTAATAAGCACAAAAAGGAAAAGGTGAACAAATGGGGAAATTTTGTTGATACAACACCTTCATCTTTTGATTAAAGTTACAAGGTTCATACATATATAGAGTCAAGTGGTATTTGTTCCCGGGACTCATGTGCTTTGCAAGTAACTTGTTCCTGACAAATATATGCCAACAACGATAATGAGTCCTCTTTTTCATTTTTTTTTTTTTGTGAGGTCAACTCAATTATTTCATAAAGTAAGGAGGCATTTGTTCTGAGCCTTGGTGAGGCTTCATTTTGGATGATTAAGATGTTTCACTTTTTATAAAAAGTAAAAGCTAATTTTCTTTGTACTGTCCTCAGTGGACTGGAGACTAGTGCCACTAGACAACTTGGATGAATATCACAGCTTCTTTAATCAATTCTTCTGTGACTTTGAACTTAACCTCGACAAATCTGTTTCCCTATAAGCAAAACAGTGACAATAATATTATCTCTCAAAGAGTTCCTGGGAAATTATCTATGAGAGATAGCACCATTTGTGACATCTACTAGGTGCTTAAAAAGTGTTAGTTAGCCTAGTTATTATTATTAGCTCTTACTATGTTCCAGTAGCCATGTTTTAAAGAGCCACAACTGGTGAGTTTGCAGTAATATGCCTTATTTAACCCAATGTAAGCCAAATTATGATGATTTTCATATTAAATGAGCATAAATACTTTTACCTTTTTTTCATATTACATCTTTGAAATCTTGTATTTCACGCTTACTGCATGTCTAATTTAGACTGCAGCATTGTTTTCACTCTGCGTTTTCATTCTCCAACCTCAAAATTTGAATTAAGGTAGAAAAACATTCTACAGAAAAATCAAAATCAAATCCAAAATATAGTTGTGTAAAGAAGCAGCACTGGAAAGTGTGCCGGTATTTCCACCGCTCTCCTGTAATGCATCATACAACCCCCACCCCCCCACCCCCATCCCGCAACCCCCCGCCCAGTGTCTCAGCCACAGCTTGTGGCACCCAAGGTGAAAACCTCAGCCCCTTGACAGGGGCTCTGGCAAGCTGACAGCTGCTTTATTACAGAAGCTGGAAATTGAGGCCAATACACTTCCAGCACACAAAGGGACTTCAAGTCCGGTTTGCGGAGACAAGGCCACCATCATGTGGAAACTGATGGAACTGCAGTGAGAGTTATGTCCCCACTGCAGGGGTGGGGGGGGTGGGGCGGGGGCGGGGAGACCCAAATGACCAAGTCATCAGTGCATCCCCACTGGGCGAAAACTTCAAGAATCCCTGCTCAGCACACCTAAGAAATGTGTAATCAACCTCGAGAGGATCCAGGGAGGCTTTAGAGAAGACCAATTTCTATTTCATGGGAAGTAAAACAAAGATAGATCAAAATAACTAGAAAATATGTGATCCAAATCAATGAAATCATAAAAGAGAAAATGCGGGCTTATACAGATCTGGGAATACTGCAACTAAGGTTCACATGGTAAAGTAAAATTTTGTATAAAATCCAAACTTTTGGCCAGGAAACTTTTCGGAGGTCTTTGTTTTTTAAGATTTTGTTCATGTACTCATGAGAGACACAGGCAGAGGGAGAAGCAGGCTCCATGCCAAGAGCCCGACGCGGGACTCGATCCCGGGTCTCCAGGATCACGCCCTGGGCCGAAGGCAGGCGCTAAACTGCTGAGCCACCCAGGGATCCCGGACATATAGATTTTTGATTGAAGTAAGTGCGAGGAGATGATGAGTTTTTCTTTCTGAAGAATATTCAAGCCGATATAATCAGTCATCAGAAGATTTGAAGTGACAACATGTCTTCCAAATGGTAAATCGCTTTGGCAATATTACCCAGTTTCTAAGATGAGTCAATACACAGCCTGTCTTTTGGTTTCAAAACACGGTAACATTGTACATAATATTATGATATTATGTAATATAATAAGAGAGTTTCAGAATAGTCAAGATATAGGCTCATATACTTGTGAAATTAATGAAATGACCAAGGCATGAAAATTGAGAAGAATGGGAGAGAGTTCGTGTCACATCCAAAAACACGCTACTGCAAGTAGTATCATCTTTTGTTTTCACCAAATCTTTCACTGAAAGATCTGTATTTTCCTTTTCCAAAAACAATACCCTTCCAAGCACACAGATATTTCCTCCCTCTAAAATTCCAGGACATATTATTTAGGGCATATATCCAGGACATATGCTTTCTGAGACTTTAGAAAAGATTATGTGATTACCAAGAGCCAATGTGGATTCACTAACTAAGCATATGTCAGAACACATTAGCCTGTTTTAATAGGGTTGACCTGTGGGGTATAATGATTTCCACATGACATTTAAACGAAGGTTATTCTTCTTTCCTGGTTAATAATATGGTAAAATACAGTCTGGATTATTGTCCTGCCAACTATTGAAAAATTTCTCCAGAATTGTTTGGTTCTTTTATATTCAGGGGCATTTTTAATGTAATATTGCTAAACCCTGTGATTTATCTTGTCCTGTTAATATTTTAGCAATGACATGACTAAATGTAGAAAATATGGCTATCAAATGTGCAGATGACATAAAGTTTGGAGGCTAGCTAATATGATAGATGTCAGAACTAACTTTTAAAATGAGTGTGGCAGGCCTAATGCAAAATAATGAAATTTAACAAAGATAAATGATCTTGCATTTTAGTTAAAACAGTACATTTGATAACTGGATTGAGAAGACCTTTCTTTGAAACAATTCATATTTTAAAAAATCCGGAATTTTGTTTATGACAAGACAGATATAAGTATGGGAACACAAGCACAATTTTATTTTACTGAAATGGAACTATTGGGCCCAAATCCAGTTTGGTCATGTTCTCACTGCCTTCTCTGCTAGCCAGATAACAACCTGAAACACAGTGTTTATTTTTGTTCTACATTCTGAGAGAGATACTGACAGTTAAATGGTATATGGAAGAGAGTATTTTGAGATGGCAAGTGCTATAGCAGCTACTTTTTTAAAAGATCCATTTTAAGGAATTGTAGTTATTTTCAGTATGGCAGAGTGGTTAAACTCATAGTTGACAGAAACAAGGAGAACTGAGTTCAAGTTCCAGAATAACTTTCACTCCTGGTATTGTGACTTTGGGCAAGTTTTTAGTTTATGTGAACCTCAATTTCTGCATCTATAAATCACTTATGCTAATACTGACAAAGGGGATAGATGCTAGTAGGGGTTAGATTTTTTTTTTTAAAGATTTTATTTATTCATGAGAGACACAGAGAGAGAGAGAGAGAGAGAGAGATGCAGAGACACAGGCAGAAGGAGAAGCAGGCTCCATGCAGGGAGCCCGATTGGGACCCGATCCTGGGATCTAGGATGACACTCTGGGCCGAAGGTGGGCCCTAAACCGCTGAGCCACCCAGAGATCCCCTGTAGGGGTTAGATTTAAAAGGGGGGGGGGTATATTAAGGTAAAATCCATAGAAGAAAAGAGATTTTTCTTTAATGTATTCTATCAATCTAAATTACCCAATTAAACCATCCAATGATTTAGATTACCTGAATTGCCTTCACAAGGAATGAGCTCTTTGTCACTGAGGCTACTTTACAGATTGAATTAGCAGCTCTCAGAGGATACCTGCTGTCAGGTGGAAGTTTGACTATATGTATGACCATTAATTCTCATCTATATAACCATGTCATTTCAACAAGCAGTTATTGTCACCAGGCACTGCACAACCAACAGGCAGGTAGCCTCCCTCTGAGTCTAATGGAAACCGGCATATACTCAAACTACTACATTACAGTGAGTTAGGGAACAAGCACGGAGAATTTAATGTTCATCAGGGGAGGGACACCCAGGAGACCCACCAGTCAGTCACCTGCCTGTGAGATCTCTCTAGCCAGCTGATCATCTTTGTTCTTATGGGAAATGTCAACCTTTAGAACTAAAACATCCGAATTACTTAAAGCTTAGTGCCTGCAACAAATTCTCTTCTCGAAAATCCAATTCTGGCTTTCTATACGTTGTCCTCTCCCCCAACCTTTCCTCCTTTCTTTCTAGGGAAGTAGAGTAGGAATCACCATATGCTGCTGCTTCACATTCTGTTTTTCCTCCTCTCAGGATGTTTGTTTGTTTTTTTAATAGATCGGATCTGTTTGCTGAGGATTGAGGAAAGGTCATTATGGACCTAGGATTGATGTCCCAAATCCTTTCTCTTGACAACCATCTCTTGCAGTTATTAAAACAGTCTTCATTCCAAGGCTGAGTGCTGAGCTTCCATTGCAACTGGCCTTGAGTGTTCCTGGGAAAAAGCAACCAAACATAGTTTTCTACTCTTTAGTTCTTGGGAAAAACACAACCAAACAGTGTCCTGACTTTATTCCCCAGCTGCATGGACATTTGGCCATGTCCTTTCAGAGTGCTGCTTTTCTTGGCTTTCAGTAATGCCCGGAATCATCCCATTTTGAAAGGGAAGGATGGAAATGAAAAAATGAAACAGTTTTCTGCTAATGAGACCATTTTCTTATTTTATTGGGGAGGCATCTGAGAAAAGCTGGTAACTTGGCTGCTGATCTTTCTGCAAACAATGTTTTGTTTTTTTTTTTTTTTTTTTTTTTCAGTTTTAGGCTTTCTGCTGAAAATTTAAAGGAAGAAAAGGCATCCCTTTGCAGAGCCAAATAGGATTCCTATAGATTTGAAACACAACTTTTACCTAAGTCTTATCATATCCCAAATAATTATAGCCATGTTTTTCCACTTCTTCCACTGGCTGCTGGATCCATTCCACATTCAGAGCACACATTGATTAGGTCATGAAGATGTGTAATCAATCACTGGCCTGCCATAAACAGAAGGAAGGCACCCCAGCCAGAGCCCTCCGACCCCTGAGGAGAGAGGATATGCTGAGGCTGATGGCTGGCCAGAAACATTTCTCTTGAGAATGAGACAGTTTGGAATCTTTTTCTCCTCATGCAGATTTTATCATCAGTTTGTATTTGAATCTTTGAAATATTGCAAGAGTTACTTAGCAATAGGGTAGTAGTACCCCCTTACCTGCTAGGGGAATACATTCCAAGACCCCCGGAAATGCCCACTCTGCGGGAGGACTACTGTATCTTAGTTTCTAGGTGCTTTTGTTGTTATTTTGGTTCAAATCCTGTATTAATTTCTAGTTTTATTATCTAGTTATCAAAGCTCATGACATCATAATTTCTGTTTTTTCAAATTTGATGAGGCTTCTTTTTTTGGAGGGAAGGTGTACGCTCAGTCTTTGTCAACGTACCAAGAACCCTTTAAAAAGGGTATATTTTGATTTTCATCATATGACATTATTAGGGGATGGGTGGGGAGAAGAGGTATCGATAATGCCAAATTGCAGCTCAAATAAAACCTACAGCCAATTTTCAGTGACTCTGTAGGCACATTAACCAGTATGCAGATTAATGGTAATGAAAATGGGATAAATCTGGCATGGCCAACCTGCTGCCCTGTTCCTTCCTGAATTCTTTCTCTCTTCCTCTTTTTTAAAAAATACATTTTTTTGTTAACTTTTCTGGGCTTCCAGATATACATTTTTACCACCTTCAAATTGCAACTGAATTTGCTATGTGGCTTTCTGACATCATATATTGCAGAAGACACTCTAAGCACGGACAGATTGTGTTCTTTGAACATAACCAGCTTTTCTATTTTTAACATTTGTTTTTAGTAGTTTTTGTTTTTAATCCGAACACCTATAGAAATCTCTCTTTTGCTATTGTAAGTACAAGGAAGAGAGTTGTGTGTGTGTTTTTACTGACGTCTCCAGTATGAGGATCATCTTCACACTCATGGGTTTCTAATTGTCTGATTGTTAGCTAATGAAATGTTCATCTTGTTTCTTATGGTTTCGGGTCCAATTATTCCATTGTTCATTCAGGAATGACTATGAGTTTGTAACTTCATTATTCTTCTATCTGTTGTATTCTTCACTGTTTTCTTGTCTTACTTTTCCTTCTGCCCTATGGGGAAGGTTTTTTTTTTTTTTTTTTTAACTTTTATTTATTTATGATAGTCACAGAGAGAGAGAGAGAGAGAGGCAGAGACACAGGCAGAGGGAGAAGCAGGCTCCATGCACCGGGAGCCCGATGTGGGATTCGATCCCGGGTCTCCAGGATCGCGCCCTGGGCCAAAGGCAGGCGCCAAACTGCTGCGCCACCCAGGGATCCCCTTGGGGAACGTTTTCAAGTTTGTCTGGCATATCACTGCTGTGGAAGATCAATAGTCTTCTTTTCAGTTGTATTTTTAATGTCCGTGAAATTATTTCATATCCCCCTCGTTTCTACTACATTAGTTTGTAGCTTATTGTCTTAAAACTAGCTGATGATCTTTTGCTGGTTTCTTGCTTGTTTCACAGAAGCCACATAAAGAAATGTTCAGAGAATTAAACACTATTTTCTGCTTTTTCTTCTTCTCTTGGCTACACATAAATCTTAGAGGATGTTCTTTTTTGAATTTATTTCAGTTGAAATTCTTTTTTTTTTTTTTAACCTTAATATTTTATAGTATCCATGTGTGGTTTGTTTTAACTTTCTAGCCCCTTACCTAATAATTATAGTTTTTTTCCAGACACAATTTTTTTTTTTCAGGACCAAAATGCCTTATCTGTACTCTTTCTTCAAAAAGTCAAATCCCGGGATCCCTAGGTGGCGCAGCAGTTTGGCGCCTGCCTTCGGCCTAGGGCGCGATCCTGGAGACCCGGGATCGAATCCCACATCGGGCTCCCAGTGCATGGAGCCTGCTTCTCCCTCTGCCTGTGTCTCTGCCTCTCTCTCTCTCTCTCTCTGTGACTATCATAAAAAAAAAAAAAAAGTCAAATCCCTATTTTAGTTTATAGTTGGGATAAAGGAGTCACCACCATCATCACCATCACCACCATCATCACCATCATCACCATCATAGCTAACAAATACATAGCATTTACCATACACCAGCCATTACTCTAAGAGCTTTATATATTTTGTTCACTCAATCCTCCCCCAAAGCCCTACGAGGTAGATACTATTAGTGTTGCTGTTTTACAAATGACAAAATTGCAAGACGTTGAGTGACCTTTTCAGATTACTCAGTTGGTAAGTGTTAGAGCCAGGATCCCAACCAAAACTGTTTGGCCTTGCACTGTACCTCCTATAACTATGTTTGATAGCTTGCCCTCTCTCACTGTTTTTTTTCCTTCACATAAGAAGCTCATGAACGTTTTGGATCTCAGTCATCTCAATTGGGGAATAACCCACACTAATACATAGCCACTATTTTACATAGAGTCTCATGCAGTCTTGCATACAATGGATCTCTGGATCCTCCAGGTTTCGATTCCCTGGTCAACAAATCGAGTACCAAGTATGGTATCTCTGAAATTTTCCAATGTGAGGGCTGTTCATGATGTTCTTGATGGGCCCTCAAAATACACTGTACACCTTCCCCTTCCATCTTGCTTTACTTTTGTCCAGAAACTGTCTCACCAGCTGAAACACAGATTTCAGTTGTATAAGGTGGGAAACAGCATTTGGACAACATAACAACCAAACCGTCAGGGAATAAGGAAATGTCTAATTAACTTTCTGGAATAATCATTCAAGTGGACAAACAAGAGGCAGAATTGAGTCAGGAAGTCTTGTATGATTTCTAATGTTTTAGTGGCTGTTGCGTACAAATTGTATTTTTCATACCTATCAATGCAGTGGAAAAGATTTGTGTCTTCAGTTTTGTCGTGTTGTGAACTTGTACTCTGTTTCACGGGCTCTCACAAACATAATAGTAGAAAGGAAGGTGATCACTGTGCGCAGGAAGGATCCAGGTTTTATGGGGTGTGAAACATTTGAATATTGTATGGACTAGATGTTTGCACTCCCTCCAATTTCATAAATCTGAACTTGTGTTGTGAAGGTATGTGGAGGTGGGGCCCTTGGGAGGTGATTAAGTCCTGAGGGTAGAGGGTAGAGGTAAAGGGAAAATCCCTTCCTGAATGGGAGTATGAATGAGGAGGAGGATCTCACCAAACACAGAACCTGCCTACACCTTGATCTTGGACATCCCAGCTTCCAGAACTGTGAGAAATGTTTTTAAGCCACCAGTCTATGGTAATTTTGTTATAGCAGCCAAACAATCTAAAACAATTACTAATTAGATGCAAACATGAATACTTATTTAGAGAAGGAAAGGAAACCACAACATATTGAAAATTTAAAAGCCAACATATACTGGTTTAATGATGATGGTTTTTCACCATGGAGGCGATGTTTCTGGTTAAGTAAGTCATACAACACCTATAATAGCTGCTCATTTATCTTGCAACTGGAGACATCATAGACAAGCATGTACCATGTAGGCACTCACGGGAGATAAAAATTACTTTGCAAGTTTTATCTCCTCCTTTTCACTGAGCAAAGGACCATATGTAGTTATAGAACCATTTTGCAAGAAAACCACAGAATCATAAAATTTTAGAGCAAGTATGAAATAAACGATGGTATTCGACTGTTTAACTGAGGGTTTTTAAATGTCAGTATAAATGAAAGATCAGAACATCAAATGCTGGCATCAAAAGGGGAAGTAGATTGCAGGTATCATGTAGTATCATAACTAGGCTGTTAGAAAGATATCAGATAAGCTAAAAATATATTTATCGGTGTAAGATTAGCATCTCAGTTTGCTTCTATTTAGTTGTGAAAACAATCTTAATATAAACTTATGCATTAGCATGAGGATTTTAGGTCATTTCAAGCTATGACCCTTCATCACTTCAATTTATAAATACAGACCTTATAGGACTAGTGTGTCCCGTTTGCCATCAAAGTAGCTAAGGATACTATTTATGTTAATTGTAATCAATAGAATTGAGCATCAAAATTTTCAAACTGAAACTAATGAATTAAAGACAGTTGTTTTATAGAGCACCTAACTACTTCGGATTCTGCAGAACTAGTGACTTTTATAGTTCTATTTGAGGAATGATGCTCTTCCCAAGTAACACTTGGCAGGCGAGCAAATTAAAATAAAAACAATTGTAATAAAGGCAAAGCCAGAGCCATGGTTTTGGCTTTGTTTCTGCACATTACTCCACATTAACACCTGCTCCCATTTACTTTCTATAAAATAAATGAAAAAAAAAAAAGAAAAGAAAACACCCAGTACATGAAAAAAGGGGAAAAGTAGTAATTAGGCATCCAACACTAAAAGGGAATTTGGTTCTGTCCTTCTTTCTTTCTGTTAAATAATTTCTTTCTTGTCATTTCCAAAGCACTGATGGTAGATGCAGGGCAAAGGAGCCTGACAAATCGGGCAGATCTGAAAAAGTTCTTGTTTCACTTTTTCATTCCATGGAGCCTTCTGCCATTCTCAACTCTTCTGTAGCTACACAGCAGAAACCAATGGCAGTTTAAAACAGCTTTAGTTGATGTAGTAGCAGTTGGTATTTAGTAACTGACTTAGGACTGGCTTATGAGATACCAAAAATTAATATTCCATGAAAATGACAAAGCCATTGCCTATGTACCCACATATCTATCTCTTTATTAAATTTTAGCAACCAGACTAATATTTGTTGAAATTTATGAGCCTATGTATTTTTTAGATAGATAGATAGATAGATAGATAGATAGATGATAGATAGGTTTTCTGAGATTTATTTATTTATTTTAGTGGTGGAGGGGCAGAGGTAGAGGGGCAGAAAGAATTTGAAGCAGACTCCCTGCTGAGTGCAGAGCTCAACTCGGGGCTCGATGCTCTGCTGACACTCGAACTCATAACACTGAGATCATCACCTGAGCTGGAATCAAGAGTGGCATGTTCAACCAACTGAGCCACTCAGGCACCCCAGAGTAGTTTTATTTTGTAACGTGTTTTTACTCAAAACTATGTTACATTTGATGTTTAAAGTCAGACGATATAAATAAAATCATTTCCAATTACTATGAAGAACTGTATTGGTTAAAAAAATACTTAAGCTGATTAATCTTATTACTTAGTTTTCAAAATGAGACAATATTATTATTTCATCCAGTTTCCTTTTTTCTAAATTTTATTTTTATTTATTCATGAGACACACACACACACAGAGAGAGAGAGAGAGAGAGAGAGAGAGAGGCAGAGATACAGGCAGAGGGAGAAGCAGGCTCCACGCAGGGAGTCCGATGTGGGACTCAATCCCCGGACTCCAGGATCACACCCTGGGCTGAAGGCAGGGGCTGAACTGCTGAGCCATCCAGGTGTCCCTTCATCCAGTTTCCTATGGGACATTCTTTTTTGGTCATCATTTATCTGTATTAATTTTTACATATATATATATAGTAATAATCTTACAAATCAGTATTATAATTGTTATGTACATAGACTTTGGAATCAATGAAAACTTAGTGCAAACTTCAGTTCCTAGCTCTGGGACTTTGAGCAAGATCACTGAGCTTTTTAGTGCCTATATCTATAAGATAGGGGTACAGGGTTATTGGGAGGATTAAATTAAATGATGTATACAAAGCTAAAAGATCACTCTGCAATTAATAAAAAATAGTAGCTGTATATTATATATATTATTAAAATTATGTTGAAGATATATACTTTCATTTTTATCAGTTGCACCCTAAGTTTCTTAAGCCATTTTATTCCATGTAGAATTTCTTATCAGGAGAATGTTCAACAATTTCCTTACTTTTGGTGTCATGCCCTAGAAAGGATTTTTCTTAACCTCTGCTAAAAGAAAAAAAAAAAAAAAAAAAGAAAAAGAAAAAAAAATCGTGACCTATATTTTCTCCTAAAAAAATATTTGGGTTTTGCATTTTGAGTCACCAGCAACTTAATTTGCTGTTCAGAGTGAGATAAAGCTATAGTTCATAGACATAGCTTTAAGTGAATAAGTAATTGTTTTATTAAACATTGTAAAATGTTTAGAGAGAGGAAGACACATTGTTCCCTTTAATAATTCAGAGCAGTTTCAACCAAAAGCCTGAGCCAAACAGTAAATCATAGAAACCAGAGAAGTAAGCAAAAGCTCGGCTTTTGTTAATGCCTGTTATAGTTGGAGAAGGGAAGTGGGTGATTTCATGGCCAAAAGTAACCTCTTTCTAATGGGGAAAAAACATATTAAAGAGGTATGCTTGGTGGAGGGTGACAGGAACAAGGTGCATTTAACCAGTTTAGTTTACTTTTTTCTTATTGTTATTGGTCCCTGAAAACAGAATTCAGATCTTGGTGCAGAGAGCATCAGCCTGATGAAAAGTTTCTCCCATTAGGGAGCACAAGGGGATACCGGACTTAAGAGGCAGAGGAATGAGTGTGTGGACCAGAACAGCTCATATGGGGCCCTGGCTACAAGCAAAGGTATAGGTGATGCAGGAAAGGTATTTGTGCTATAATCAGTGATTGAAATAGTGAGGTTCTCACATCAGAAAAACAAAAGGAAAAGCAAAAAACTTCAAGACATAAAAATCAAAGGGCTGTACATACGCCAAGCAGTTGCATCGCCAAATGACTTCTGACTCTGAGAACATGATTCTTTCTTCCAAGAATTCATTCATTCAACAATTGTTAAGTCCACATTGTGCTCCAGATTGTTCTAAACTATGAAGATATTAGAGCACAGCAAAGCCCCTGACCTCACTGAGATACAGAGTCCTGTGTGCTCAGTCTGGTGAGCAGAAATAGGGGTCAGTGGCAGTCAACATTATGAAAGGCTCAGACAGAGGGTTAAAATGTGTACTTAGTTACTTATATTCCTTTCCTTGGTCTTTGTTTCTATCCAAAGTTTTTTAATGATTTTTATTTTAAGTATTACCTATTTTTCCAAAAGTTATTTTCTTCCCTATGTATGTATCCATTTATCCTATGTATGTAGCATGCCCGTCCATTTGCTAGCTATGGCTACTGATCTTACAGGTATGGCAACCTGAATCTTCTTTAAAGTGGTTCTTGAAAACTAGCATAGATGCAAATTAGCTGTGGGATTTTTATTATTATTATTTTTATTTTTTTTAGCTGTGGGATTTTTAAAATGGGCCACTTCTCTGGATATTCTGACACAGTAGGTCTGAAATGGAATTGTGTGGTTTTAGGGGCAGCCCAACTGAGAATCTAATGGGACTGAAACACATATTAGTGATTGTCGAGGACACCCTTATTTACAAAATAAAGTGGTAATATTTGAACAAACATATTTTTCTTCCTCAAATGATTTAAACCTCCACAGATACTGAAATGTTGTTTCCGTGAAGTAGCCATTCTTCTGTGGGACTGAGGAGAGAGTCCCTGTTTTACTGTTGGTGGTACCCTTATTCCACACATATAGAGACTGTGAAACACCCATTGGACAGGAGAGAATTGTTGCTTTTTGCATTTCACTGATAGTATATATAATTTTGACCATCTCCAGAGAGCAATAGATATCCTCCCCAAAGTGTCAGGCATACAGATGACTGGCCTCTAGTTCAGTAGCTAGATTTTAATGTCTGATCCATCAGGGTATAAGTGGTATTGCTGAGTTTTATATGTATTCCTCTCTCCACCCTATTTAAAGGGCCATTAAATCTTTAACTCATTAACTGGCACATAAATCATGCCAATGATGTCATGCTTTTTCCCGCATATATCTATACTCTTACCCTTGGCTGATTAGCAAACCTCTCTCTCTCTCTCTGTTTTGCATGCACACACTCACAGTATGCTCACACGTACTCACACAGGCACGCAAAAATCCTCTCCTTAGGTTTTTGTTGGACTCTTCCCTCTCTGTGTAAAACAATCAGGACTGACAACTGAAAAAAGAATTTGAAAGAAATATTTTTCTTCCTCTTCTCCTCTCTGGCTGCCTCCCAACAAACTAAGCCATGCAGTTCTGGGTTCTGTCTGACACATCTTAACTACTGACATTTAACAGATGCTTCTCCAAGAAATAGGGGAGGGCGAAGGTGAAGCAGGGGTGTGATATAAGTAATTAGACTAACGATGTCTCAATTATCAAGATGTTCCCACAGTGTCCCCTTCTGTTAGCAAATCTGGAACAGGAAGGCTGTCTTTGGGAAGGAAAGGCTGGGTGAAAAGATACATTGATTTGGGGCTACAATAGGATGAAGTCAGGGAGTTAAAGAGAAATTTTAAGTCTAGTTTTCACACCAAACAATAAACAGAAAAATCTAACCTTTAACATTGATGAGATCACTGAACTGGCAAAGCTAGACCGAGAGAATGGAGACAGTTTGGTTTTGTGAAGCCCCCCTCACCTCCAACCCATTGACTTAATCATGCAAAGCTGCCTATTAATGTAAAATAATTTGCCTTCCTTCTGTGTGGGTCTCACAAATTGGTAAGACTTCGGTAGAATACAAGAAGTCTGCATTTTGTTGCTCACTTCAAAAATTCCATTTATTCCATTCATCTAAGAGTAACTGCATACACTTCTAAATTTGTGTCAGCATTTTTTGTATGACTTTAAATATGTGGTACTCTGAATCTTCTTTTTAAATTTATTTTTAATTTATTATTTTTTCAAACATCTTTAATCTCTTCTATTTGCTTCATTTTTTAAAAAAAGATTTTATTTATTTATTCATGAGACACACACACACACACACACACACACACACACACAGAGAGGGGGAGGGGGGCAGAGACACAGGCAGAGGAGAAGCAGGCTCCACACAGGGAGCCCATCGTGGGACTCGATCCCCGGTCTCCAGGATCATGCCCTGGGCTGAAGGCGGCGCCAAACCGCTGGGCCATCGGGTCTGCCCCATGAATCCCCTTTTGAACCAGTTTTAACAGCTCTTGTTTTGCTCTTTAATGAGGCAGTTAAATAAAATCTTTGACTTGTTTATTCTATTTGTATAAGAGATATGGTTCTATCCCCTTTTAAGAATTCTACTTTGCTATCCCCTTAATAAGTGCCCCCCCTTTTCACTTATTTTAGTTAACAATTTTTGTTTCTAATTATTGCCCAGAACATCTTTTTTTTTTTTTTCTCCCCTCCCCAATTAGGTTAATCTATTTGAAAAAACAGATCACAACGAGAAGATTGTTTTGGGACTTTAAGGTTAGAATAAATAAAACTCTGTCTATGAAATAATGGAAGTTTTTTTTTTTTTTCCTTGGAAGTACCATAAAAATGTTACTTCCTATTCTTAATGAACAAAATTGAATGGTATTGAATGAACAGTCATCAAAACTCCGGTGATACTTCTTCCCCTTGCAGATGTAATCACCACAGGTATTGATTTTTTTTAGGGCAATGATTTGGGACTTCGTGGTCTTTAAATAGAATAGCCAGCAGAAAGAAAATGTCTATTTTCAATCATTGCTTCTTCAACATTCTCATCAGCCTCCAAAGTTGTCATTATAGATGACACAGCTTAACACATAGAGCTGTCAAGTCATTATGTTGTATGCGTGAAACTAATGGAACACTATGTGTCAACTATACTTGAAACACATATACACATACGTAAGATGGGGGAAAAACCAAGTGTCTGGTCATGGTATTACCTTGTGATAAAACTCTTGCAATTTCCATGATTGCAGCTGATGTTGTATTCATTTCTCGTGTGTTTGGTTTTTGGTGTCGTAGCTCCAGAGGGAAACTCTCAAGAACGACACTTCAGGCTGAGTTACAGACACTGTCATGCATGGTTGTGCCGTGCATTGGTTTTGTTAGTCTCAGAGCCTGACTTTTCCTGACCTCATCCTAAGACCAGGGACTCTGTTCCTTTTGCAGTCCCAGAGACTCATAACTACCGGCTATAATGAGCATACTCCCAGCAATCTGGCAGGGCCATAGCAGAAAACATTGAGGGGTCTGGATTTGCCGCATGAAGGCATTAAAGGTTTCTGTTATTTTGGTTTTTGAAGATCAAAATGCCTCTCGGGACTGATGATTCTTCCTGCTGTGAAACAGGGCACAGGCAAGCATGGAATCAGCATAATTCCACATAAATGCCATCTTACCCATTCTCATTAAAAGTATTTTCAGGGAAACTAATTGAAGAGAGTACTGAGAACATTCATAGAGCAATGCATTTTCCTTGTCTTTTTTTTTAATGTATTTGTTCATGATAGAGAGATAGAGAGAGAGAGAGGGGCAGAGACTCACAGAGCAATGCATTTTCCTTGTGTCTTTTTTTTTAAATGTATTTATTCATGATAGAGAGATAGAGAAAGAGAGAGAGAGAACGGGGCAGAGACACAGGCAGAGGGAGAAGCAGGCTCCATGCAGGGAACCCAATGCAGGACTCAATGCTGGGAATCCAGGATCCCGCCCTGGGCGAAAGGCAGGCACCAAACCGCTGAGCCACCCAGGAATCCCCTCCTTGTGTCTTTTTATCATGCATTGATTATTATGGTTGTCAGCATTCTAAAATGAGCCCCACATTCTCACTCCTGGTATAAATGCCCTGTACGATTCTCTCCCCTGTAGCATGGGTGGGAACAGTGAAAGAGACGGGATAGCAATCCAGAGATTAGGTCGCTAATCAGTTGACTTTGAGTTAATCCAAAGGGAGATTATCCTGGGTGGGCCTGACCTCATCAGATGAGCCCTTTAAAAGAAAGTCAAATGTTGGAACCCGCTGCTGGCTTGGAAGGAAGCAAACAAACATGTTGTGAGCTGCCGGCAGAGGAAGGCCACATGAGGAACACCTGAAGGCAGCTTCTGGGAGCCAACTGTGACCTCTGTTGACAGCCAGCAAGGAAACAAGGTCTTCAGCCCTACAAGAAACTAAATCCTGCCAACAACCAGAATAAGCTTGGAAGAGTGCCTCTCACTCCAGAGGCGCCCACATCCCTGCCAACACCTTGGTATCAGCCTTGTGAGATGTTGAGCAGAGAACCGTTATGTCGTGCTCAGCCTGCTGACCTCCAGAAACGGAGAGATAATAAATGGGTGTTGTTTTGAGGCACTACATTTGTGCTAATTTGTGTTAGAGAACTAACACAACCACTCTTATTACAGGCCCTACAGGACGTGCTTATACAAACTCAGATTTCTTTCTTTCTTTCTTTCTTTTTTTGAAAGACAAAACATTTTTTATTAAAAAATTCAGGTGGTGAATGTTATGTATCCAGTAAATAAAATATTTTAACAGTCAGCAGTGGCCATTAGCACCCATTCACTTGGCATATCCTGGAGGCCGAAGTTCTGCAGTGAATTTACTAGTGAATTCTGGCTTTAAATAGCAAGACTATCAGGCTGGAATCGTTTCCAGCTGGAGACAACAGACCTAAAAGGAAACTAAAGTTACTGAGTGGATGCAAACTCTGATTTCTTCAGAAAACAATGAGAAGGGACCGCTGAGACAGGATCCAGGCTAAATCAATTAAACAGGGTGGAACAGAGTCTGGAACAGAGACTGCTAAGGCCACCCTCCTGAATTTGGACACAGACTTGCCCTTAGGCAGGGCAGAGTGAGCCTTCCCTAAAGCAGTGATGATTCTCATGCCAAATTTGGAGAGGGATCCTTCTCCTCCACAGTCAGTGGTGGACTGACCCTTTTTGTAAAATACAATAAGCACAAACGAGCAGAAAAATAAAACTTTTTTTTAAAGGACATTTGAAAGTCAAGTCTCAGGTTTTTTTTTTTTTTTTTTTTTTTAATTCAACAGACACAAGATTACTGTGTCCAATTGCCATAAAATTTTCCAAACGCTTACTCTCAGTTTTGGTACTTATCACACTGCAGACCAGTTCCAAACGGCAGACCAGCGCCAGTCTGTGGACCATGTGCTGAGGAATGTGGCTCTTGGAGACATCAAATGCTCCGAGTGCCCTCTGCTCCTGAGCCTGGAATGGACGGATAGCTAGTGTTCCACAAAGATAACGTGATGCTCAGAAAGCGTGTCTGATGATAGATGGGTGCTTCCCAATTGTGAGCTAGCTGGTGGCTTTTTTAAATTTAAATTTAAATTTAAATTTTTGTTTTTATTTTTATTTTTATTTTTTTTAGCTGGTTTTTCAGTTCCTCATAGATAGTCCCCTGACCTTGCAATAAAAAATATACATTGTAGCTCCAGTGCAAGTTACTTGTGCCTGCTAAACCTCCCTCTCTCTTATTTGTAAAAATGGTATATTAGTAATCTGTCTCATATGGTTGTGAAGGCTAATGAGGTAAGTGTATGTATGTGTTTTGTAAGCTGTTAAAGCGCTCTAGGCACGTACGGATTAATAGTTTTACTATTCTTCCGTGCTCCCTAGGTAATTCATTGCAGCATGCCCTGCACAGAGGATGGGAAATGAGAAAAATCTGACCATGTGTTCTAAATGACTTGATTTTGCTGTTACTAACAGTTTCTGGGGATGACGTGTGAAAAAATTGCAGATCCTGAAAGGCTCTCTCTGTGACATTAGTCACAGGCTCCTTGGCACATCTGGGTTATGTGTAGAGGGCTCCCAATTAATAACATAAGCAGGAATAATTGTCATTGAATTCTACTCTGTAATCACGACCTCTGTTCTGCGGTTGTTCTCAGGGACATGTGAGGCAGGGCTGATACTCAGCTAACTCCCCCCCTACTGTCTAGTACTGCCTGTGAGTGTTGTGGCATCATTACTACACAATTCCTAGAAATGGAAGAGGGGAGGAAGACAGCAGCATCTGGTTTTACAAGTGCAATCCCAGCTCCAGCTCAGACCACTGCTCAGTCAGAGAGCCCTACCGGTGCATTTATTTTAGACAAAAATAGAATAACAACTTTAGACTACTGCCAGTGTTTCTCTTTGCTCTTGTAATGCTGGGATGTTCCTCTCTATGGGTCTCTCTACCTTCTCCCTTCAAAGTGGAACTAATAGTGGTATTGGAGCTACAATGCATGTTTGTTTGTTTGTTTGTTTGTTTAAATTGCAAATAGATTTACTATGTGATGGTCTCATTTTATTTTGGAATTAAGAGGCAGGAACAATAGTGTGGCCTCCTGGCTGGGTATTTTTGTCCCTTGGTGGAATAAATTATTCCTTTAAATATCTGTGCCAGTTCACTATCCACTGCATCTATTTTTCATTTTTATGAGTAAGACAACAAAAACATCCCTCAGAGAGAGGAGGCAGGACGTCTTGTATATTGACTATGGCCTAAGTATTATACTACATTCATGCCTTCTGTATTATCCAAACACCATCTTACCAAACCTTTTTTTTTTAAAGATATTATTTATTTATTTATTCATGAGAGAGAGAGAGAGAGAGAGAGAGAGAGGCAGAGACACAGGCAGAGGGAGAAGCAGGCTCCGCGCAGGGAGCCTGATGCGGGACTCAGTCCCAGGTCTCCAGGATTGCACCCTGGGCTGAAGGCGGCGCTAAACCACTGAGCCACCCGGTTGCCCTTACCAAACTTTTATTATGGAAACTGAGTGTGTTCTGGGTGTGGGGGAGGGCAAGAAATAGTACCTTTCATCTAATAAGAAAGCACATTCCTTAGACACAGGGCCTGCCGTTTGTGGGTGTGCTACAATTTGATAAATGGGCCTCATAGGCATGTTCCTGTGCAAAGACCCATAGAATGTGCCCCAATGCTCAGGCCTGCTGAACTTCAGGTTGACAGTGACCCTAACTAACTACAGGGAAATGTCTCTCCCAACAGGTACAACCTACTAGCCAATGCATTCCATAATAGGATTAAGGTGACCAGAACTCATAAAAATTGTAATATAGCAAAAATAAGAAGATGAATGATGAATGATGGCATTTTTTAAACTAAGTTTTGGTGTACATCATGGAGTAGGGGGAGCAAAGAACCCAAAGGTTCTCTGAGTCTTCCCAGTGCTTCTGAGCTCCTACAGCTTCTTGAATGAGAGCTTCTCTTCCAGTCCTAACTCGTATTCTTCTATTTTACTCAGAAGTCCATCTTATTCAAGTGCATTATGGGGCAACCTTCTTATCCAATTTGACAGGAGCTCTTAGCCCAGTTGCCTAAAATGTATTCATCTGGATTGTGGTGTACTATTAAAACTCTATTCCTGTATTTATAATCATTTTAGCAAGAGGGATGCCTAGGTGGTTCAGCTGGTTCAGCATCTCTCTTTGGCTCAGGTCATGACCCCAGGGGCCTGGGATCAAGCCCCGCGTCAGGCTCCCCGCCCAGTGGGGAGGCTGCCTTGCTCTCTGCCCCTCCCACACCCCCACTTGTGCTCTCTCTCTCTCTCAAATAAATAAAATAGTTAAATAAATGATTTTTAACAACAAAGACATACCTCTCCCAAGCAGTCTCTGTAGGTGTCAGAAAGGTGTTCCAAACAACGCATCTTGTCAATTTGTGATTTCCACAGCCACTACAAGGTAAGGACTAAGTTGAATAAGAGGTCAGTGATATGCAAGGTTCTACCATCCATAGAATCAAATCAGGAGAGAAGCAGGTGAGAACCAGTAACAAGGTTTTTAAAAGGTGGTACCAAGAACAATAGGTACAACATAGCGTAGAAGCAAAAATTGTAAGTAGGAAAGATGTGGTTTGGACATGGATGGCATGGGGCTTCAACTGGATAGATTGAATTCATGAGACTGTCCTGGCTCTCCTCCTCTCATTCTGTAACCTGTCACCTGTTTTGTGGTCCAAAGGCTTCCTGGATCTGCATGACCTATGTGAGTTCAAGCGTGTAGGAACAACAGTCCACGAAAACTAGTGATTGTTGGCTGAGACTGGGGGGAAAGTATCCACAAATAATACCTTTTTCTTTTTTTTTTTTTTTTAAATTTTTATTTATTTATGATAGTCACAGAGAGAGAGAGAGAGAGAGAGGGGCAGAGACACAGGCAATAATACCTTTTTCTAGGTGCGCAGTCCCAAGCTTAATTCCTGGGAGGACATCTTCTCCACTTTCGTATAATTCTGAAGATTCTAGTGATTCATCGACTTCTCAGTCCCACATTCTTCTACTTTTGTAGACATTGCTCTATGATTCTCAGTCTGGTCTTTTTTGCATTCCTCCGTTTTCAGGTTAGTTCTCTACTTGGCTTTCATAACACTTCCACTAAGTTCCTTGTTTTTATTTATTTGCTTTTGTTGTTCCAGTGACTACACTCTTGACTCTTCATCTGTGTTGCATGAACAAGTCCAGCCTGTCCCTCTGTCAGCGCTTTCTGTTGACATCTCTCTGTTGTCTCACCTACAACTGTATAAAAATATCAATAGCTTCTGTCAGCTTTAGTTCCAGCAAGACTTCAGATTCTGCATGGGGACATTATCACGTCATAGTGATAAGACAGTCTTGCTAACCATTCTGTCAAGGCAGTGTAAATCAAGTGGATAAAACTCTCCAGGAGAAAAGCAGTTGAAAGTTATGAGGGACATTTGTTTATTGAGTTCATTGAGGAAGAAATATAGTAATGAGGAGGAAGGGTTTGGAGTGTATATAGAAATGGGTTATCATAACACTTTTGATGCTTAAAAATGTATCACACTATGAAAGTTCTTAAAACAGCAAAATATGATGAATCGTTGGCAGGACAATGTCACTGAAGAAAATAGGTTGAGGATTCTGAAGAAACTACAGGGGCACCTATTTGTCTTGATGAAAGGCATGACATGATTCTGTGGTTTTAAAATGGATTTTTTTGTATGTGCCTGTGAGCTTGTGAAGACCCTTTCAATGGAAATATAGAAGTGTTGACCAGATAATAGTTCTAAGCATGCAATGTAAAAGAATATTCTGGATGAGAGATTTTATAACATGACTTTTGCCCAGCTGCACTGAGGTATAATTTATATAAAATGAAATCCATCCATTTCAAGTGAACAGCTAGATAAATGTTGGTAATGGGATACAGTCCTGAAGTTAGTGCCAAAATCATAACACATAACAATGAGCTGTAGGTTCGTTGTAGATGTCCTTTATCAGAATGCAGAAGTTTCCTTCAGGTTCTAGCTCACTAAGAGTTGTTATCACAAATAGATGTTGAATTTGTTCAAATGCATTTCTGCATCTATTGGGAGTATCAGACATTTTCTCCTTTTCATTTGTTAGTATGGTGAGTTGCACTGATGGAGCCTTTGAATAATAAACTCCTGCATTCCTGGGACAATCTGCTCTTGATCATGATGTCATATATTTTATATATATGATATAAAATATTATTTAATAAATTGACCTCAATTTATTAAATTTTTTGCATTTATGCCCATAAGTGATATTTACCTGTACTTTTCTTATAATGTCTGGGTAGTTTGGTATCGGGGTATTATTGATTTTATAGAATGAGTTGGGAGGTGCTTTGGGCTGGTTGTTTGTGTTCTCCCCCCAAATTCATATGTTGAAGCCCCAATCCCCAATGGGATGATATTTGAAGATGGGGTCTGGGGGAGATAATTAGGGTTAGATAAGGTCACAAGGGTAAGGCCCTCATGATGAAATTCAAGCTTATAAGAAGAGATACCCCCCAAAAAAAGAGACACTAGTGTGTATGCTCTCCCCCTCCCTGTCTCTCTCTCTCTATCTATCTATCTATCTATCTATCTATCTATCTATCTATCTATCTATCTATCTCTCATGCATGCAAATGAGATGCTGGCCACCTATAAGCCAAGAGGACAGGACTCAGAATGAAGCCTACCTTGCCAGCACCTTGACCCTTGGACTTCCAGCCTTCAAACCTGTGAAAAATAATTATGTGTTATTTAAGCCATCCTGTCTATGGTATTATTTAATGGCCTAAGCAGACTAAGACAGGGGACATCCTGTCACTTCAGCTTTCTGGAAGAGTGTGTACAGAATGAATATTTCTTTCTGAAATAATTGGTTGACTTCCCCAGTGACGCCATTTAGGCCTGGAGTTTTCCTCGTGAAAAAAATTTTAACTATAGTTTAATGACTCTGTTCCTCTAATGCCTCCCTTCCAATGTGATTTCCATTTGTATGACAAGTACTTTTTAATTCTTTCATTTTCCCCTGAGCTTTGAAAGCTAAGTTTTTATCTCCTTATTTAATCTGTCATTTGAGAGCTCGTGTGTGTTGCGTTTTATTTTTTCCAAGGCAATTGTTTATTTATTTCTTAATTAATTTTTTAAAAAACCTCAATATATCTTAAATTCTTTGCATTTGTGTAAAGCTGCTGGTCTACACTTCTCAGATGCCTAGCAATATAACTTTTTGATGTTTTTCTTTTTTTCTTTTGAGTCTGTTGGGTGTGCAAGATCATCAATTTTTGCTTCCCTCTCACCTCTAAATGGAGGCTGTCCTTTGTGGGGGAGGTTATAGATGTTTAGTGGTAGAGAGGCTCTTGGGTGGCTCATTCAGTTAAACACTGACTCTTGATTTGGGCTCAGGTCATGATCTCAGGGTGGGGAAATGGAGCCCCTAGCCAGGGGCTTCAGGCTCGGTGGGGAGTCTGATTGAGATTCTTGCTTCCCCTCTGTCCCTCCCCCTCTATGCATGCTCTCTCCTTCTAAAATAAATAAATACTTGTTTTAAAAAATGGTTAGTGGTAGAAAACAGGGAGACTCTGACATCTTAGAACACACACTCATACTAAATCTCATGTTGCTCGAGATACACACGTTGCTCCAGACTAGCAAGAATTTTTCCTGGCTTGCGGTGAAGGCACTTATATAATAGGTATTTTGTGTGATGACTTAGCATTGATTTACCATTTGCTGACCAAGATCAGCAAATTCAGAGCTTCCGGCCTTTCACTTATTGTTCTGTTTCACCACAGTATTAGCTCACTAAGATTAACACAAAAAAAATATTACCTCTGAGGGTCTCTGTTTGTTCCTTTGCTTCTTTGGCTAATACACTCTGTTAACAAGAGCTTAGCAATTAGCCTGCTCTTCTAAGCAAGGTATACATGATTTGGCTATTCTTTGCTATCACATTCATCCAATAAGTATTTGTTGAACATTCATTATCACTCTTATGGTACAAGAATGCACAAATTCTTTTTTTTTTTTGATATTTTCAAATCGTCCTATTTTATTTTTTATTTTTTAAAATAAATTTATTTTTTATTGGTGTTCAATTTGTCAACATACAGAATAACACCCAGTGCTCATCCTGTCAAGTGTCCACCTCAGTGCCCGCCACCCAGTCACTCCCACCCCCGCCCACCTCTCCTTCCACCACCCCTTAGTTCGTTTCCCAGAGTTAGGAGTCTCTCATGTTCTGTCTCCCTTTCTGATATTTCCCACTTATTTTTTTCTCCTTTCCCCTTAATTCCCTTTCACTATTTTTTATATTCCCCAAATGAATGAGACCATATAATGTTTGTCCTTCTCCGATTGACTTATTTCACTCAGCATAATACCCTACAGTTCCATCCGCGTCGAAGCAAATGGTGGGTGTTTGTCGTTTCTAATGGCTGAGGAATATTCCATTGTATACATAGACCACATCTTCTTTATCCATCATCTTTCGATGGACACCGAGGCTCCTTCCACAGTACGACTATTGTGGACATTGCTGCTAGAAACATCGGGGTGCAGGTGTCCCAGCGTTTCACTGCATCTGTATCTTTGGGGTAAACCCTCAGCAGTGCAATTGCTGGGTCGTAGGGCAGATCTATTTTTAACTCTTTGAGGAACCTCCACACAGTTTCCCAGAGTGGCTGCACCAGTTCACATTCCCACCAACAGTGCAAGAGGGTTCTCCTTTCTCCACATCCTCTCCAACATTTGTGGTTTCCTGCCTTTTTAATTTTCCCATTCTTACTGGTGTGAGGTGGTATCTCATTGTGGTTTTGATTTGTATTTCCCTGATGGCAAGTGATGCAGAGCATTTTCACATGGAATGCACAAATTCTTGCCATCACAGTCAGGACTTGCTTTTCCACCTCTTGGCCAGGTTTGTACTTAAGGTGAAAAATTTGGTGAGAAGGTATTCCAGGCAGAGGTAATAACCACTTCAAAATCCATGAGGTAAAGTTGAGCTTGGTGTATGGAGGACCAGCAAAAAAGCCAATAGGACAGGGACAATGGCATGTGCTTTGCTGTAAGGTGATCCTCTAAGGTCTGTTCTGAGTCCTCTCTTGGCCTCTTCCATCAGCCTGGGCTGATTTTCACTAACCTCAGCAACTCAGCATAGTGCTTTGTACTAGTGTTGCCTTTCTAACTTTACTTTTTAACTCTAGTGTCTGATCTAGTGCTTGGCTTTCTCCCTGCAAGCAGATGCTTCTAGCCAATTCTGTACCCACCACAATTTGAAGCTTCTTCCTTCCATGATTCCTTCTCTTATGGTTTTTACTCTGAGTCTTTTGAAGAAAAAAAGAAATATGAAATTGTGTTTGTTGTTTTTGGTTTTTAGAAATAGTTCTGTTTGGTCTCCAGTTAAGGGGAAAAATGTCAGGTTGATTTTCCCTGCCTCTAGATTTGCTAGCAATTTTCCTTAGAATTTACCACTTTCTGAGTCAATGTAGCAGAGCCGATCAGATTTTGTGATGCCAACCCATGCTAATAAATCTCACACAAAATATAAAAGCAGAATGATGATTTACTAAATTTCACTGGGAATTATGATCATAATGGGACAGAATGTTCACATCTCCATAGTTAGTACATTTTTTTTCCTTGTGAGCAAGTTTCATAGAAGGATAATTTATTAAAGGACAATTCAGTGAAGATAAATCAAAATAAAATGAGTTAGTGTGATGTTGAGAATGTTTAGTGTTATCAGGCCTAATGCTTTGATGCTCCCATCTCTACAAGAGGACCCCATCTATCAGAAAGACCAAATGCCCATATTGGCCTGAGGGTTCCAGCATGGTCAGAGCTAGAACAATCTCAGCCAACATTTGCATCTAATTTTTTTCCTCATGCTTCTGCAGCTGAAAAAAAGGTTAATAAGTATAGTAGATATCATGATAATTTCTCATATTCTTTTCTTCCTCCAGTAATATCATACTGTACCTTCCCACCTGTTGGCATTAGATATAAGCAGTTACGGTTCCCTTTAGCCAACTAGTTGAGAGTGAAAACCACTAAGAGCCACAATGTGACCTGCAACCTAACCTTCTCCTCCCCTTCCAGAGTGATTAGTGATGCCTTCTTTATCCTGGTCTCCAAGTAAGAATGATGTAGAGAAGAGTCTCAACCAATTCCACCTATAAGCAAGACACAGACCTTCCTTATTTTAAACCATGAATATTTGGGGATTGTTTGCTACCATGGCAAAATTAGGTTCATGTTGATGGATATGGTACTTTATCATAGGGAGTGCCATAAAACAACCTTAAATATGTGGTATTGACTTCATGGGTTATATGGCAGACAATAAAGTCAATTTATCATTGACTGGAAAAGTGAGGATCAGTATTACTCAGTGGCTAAATTTTGGGTAAAAGGAACAATTACTTGGCAGGCACAATGAGGCATTCACACAGGCTGTAAGTAACCATGGCTAAGTAGAGAAAGAGAAAGAGGCAAGGGGAAGAGAAAGCCAAGAAGTATTCAGTAAGATTCGTCACTCAAAAGAAACTTAAGGGGTGCTTAGATGGCTCAGTCAGTTAAACATCTGCTTTTGGCTCAGGTCATGATCCCAGGGTCCTGGGATGGAGCCTTATGTTCAGCTCCCTGATCGGCAGGGAGTTTGCTTCTCCCTCTCCTTCTGCCCCTTTTCTCACTTGCGCTCTCTCTCAGATAAATAAAATCTTGAAAAAAAAACAAAAAAAGAAATCTGGGTATAGCCGTTGCTCATAGAGCTGACTGCAATAAGATAGAAAAGCCAGAAATATGTCTCAGAGAATTTTGCTGTCAAAATAATCAACAGCACTGACTAAAAATAAGCCATGACTATTTGATACTTACAAAGATCCTGGGGTTCCCAACTGTATTTAGGCAAGAAGTAAGCTGAGAGAGTTGCTCAGGTACCAAGAAGACATCTTGCTAATGTCCAATTCAGATGCAGTCAGGGAAGATACTATAAAACAAACAAACAAACAAACAAACAAACAATTACAGAGAGTGTGAATCCAGGGAGAAAATTGGACATGTCAGCTATTCCCAAGGGGGAGAACTAGAACCTGTTTAAAAATCATTCCCTGCCAGGTATTGGGGCAATCCTTAATACATCTTTTTGGAACCTTTTCAGAACTGCTACAGAGAAGACCATGTTACGTGGGGACTAGTGTACACTATGTTTACACTACACTGTAGTGTACACAGTAAGAAAACTACACTGTAGTTCTGCCAGAATGTTTCCTGCAGTTATCTGTCCTGGTTCCATTATTGCATATTGGATTTTGGAGATGTTCATAGGCCTTCAAGTTCAAGAAGATCACAAGATACTGCACAAAACCACCAAATTCCTTAGAAAATCTGGGTTTTGGAATTGATGTCATGACTGGAAGAACTTTGGCATTGCTTCCCTTGGGTGGGCTGCATATTTTGTATGGGGGTAGAAGAGAGAACTAAATATTTTCTGACCAGAATTGTGAATTATGATAGTCATTAGGGCTATTTACCAATCTTTTAGTTATTCCCCTTCTGCAAGTCTAAGAGGATTGCAATTGCCAAATCTTTTGAGGAGAGCCATGGCCATTTGACCTGGATTTGGCTTAGAAAACATGAGGAGCTATGATTTGTGTGATGTCCAGAAAAAAAAGTCTTTAACAGTCAGTGCATGCTTTGTTATTTCCCTCTCTCCCTGGTGACTGGCCATGTTCCAGATGGTGAAAGCCCTGTCATCCTAAGTGCCTGTGTGACTGATGTGAGATGAGCATGTAGCATAAGCAATAAATTGAACTATGATGTTTTAGTCACTTAAATTTTAGGAGCATTTTTACTGTGGCACAGCATAATATACCCTGACTTATACAATCCCAAACTTGATCAAATAAAATAAATAACAAATATTATGGCCTATATTCCTCAAGATTTCAACCCTAAACAGAATACAGGCACACTCTATTGTACGGCACTTCACTTTGTTGCGCTTCACAGATAACTGCATTTTTTACAAGTTGGAGGTCTGTGGCAACTCTGCATCCAGCAGGTCTATCAGCACCATTTTCTCCACAGCATTTGCTCATTTCATCTGTCATGGTTTGGTTATTCTCACAATATTTCAAACCTTTTCATTATTATTATGTTTGTTATGGTGATCTGTGATCGTGATCACTGAAATCTTGGATGATGATTAATGTATTTTTGGATTTGTAAAGGTTTTTAAAATTAAGGTAGGAACAGTTTTAAAGACATAACACTATTGTGTATTGCATCAGCACAGTGTATACTGTAGCGTGGTATAGTGTAAACATAACTTTTATATGCACTGGGAAACCAAAAATTCATTTGACTCGCTTCATTGTAATATTCACTTTACTACAGTGGTCTGGAACCAAACCTGCAATATCTTCAAAGTATCCCCATATTAGCAAAGGAAACTCAATTCTCTCAAAACAATGCAATACAAACAAATTAGATGCGGCTCAGGAATGCAACAATATTTTTAATGTAAGAAAATGTATATATGTAATCCACTGCATTAACACCTTGTAGAAAAAGCCATATGCTCATCTCAATAGATACAAAAAATGTGATAAAATTCAAGACTCATTCAATAAGCTAAAAACAGAAGGAAACTAATTTAACTTGATACAAGGTAACGACAAAACCCCCTATAATGTGTACAATTATAATTAGGGAAACACTGGGATCGTTCCCATAGATTTAAGAACAAGAAAGGGATTCCCAACTTTACTGCTTATATTTAACATTGCATTAGAAGTCTGAGATTGGAATAAGATAAATAAAATAAATTACGGGCATAAAGATTGGAAGGGAAGAAATAAAAGTGTTAGTACATATGCTACTGTTTTCATAGGAAATTTAAAAGTACAAATTTTCCTTTTTAAAGGAAACATGCATCTGTTCTGTGACCTAGCATTTCTACTTTTACCTACCTGCCCGACTGAACTTTGGCATATGTGTACAAAAACTCGTAGTTGCCCTATGCATAACAGCAAAAGCCTGGAAAAAAGAAATGTCCATTGAAAGAAAATGAGTAAATTTGATACAGTCACCCACTAGAATACTATGTACGATTGAGAATGAATAAACTATGAGTAAATGTAAAACACAGATAAATTTTAGTTATGTAATGCTGAGTAAAGAAAATAAGCCTTAGAAGAAACATATAATATGAAGTTCTTTTTGTTTTGTTTTGTTTTTATTTAAATGCAATTAGCCAACATAATATGAGGTTCTTTATGTAAAGTTCCAAAATTAATGATAAAACTCTATAAATTATAATGTAAAAGAGTCTAACTGTATATTAACTAAATGGAATTTAAATAAAATTTTGGGAAAAAGTGAATAAAGTAAAAAAAGTCTAAAAGGTCATAAACTCAAAATTTGATTGAAGGATATATAAGAAGATGTGCCATGGAAGGAGTATATAGGTAGATATAAGTTACTGATAATATTTGGGCTCTTTGGGCACTGTATTCAGAGGTGCTCATTATTAGGTAAAAATTCAAATAATACCACTAAATTTAGAGATCTATACATAGATCATTAATGTTAGATACGGAGTAAGGGCTATATTGATTTTATTCTGCACATATGTGCATGTATGTATGTTAAAAACATGTGCATGCATAATCAAATACAATAGAAAATACATATACACATATACTTACATATATATAATTAGACTCTAGACAGATGGACACTCATTTTAACTCCCACATGCAAGTGGATATATGTACAAATATCAAGAGGTTAACATACACAGACGTACACAAAACCACACGTATAAACTTAAGTACAGAAATAGAAAGTAGCATTGTGCTTTCAAAACTATTGAAATATGAATAGGTATAGATTTGGGATGATAATTAGGCATGGGTGAATTGATGGATGGGTGGCATGAAGTAATATCTATACATAAGAGCAGTAGGTTGAAGTCAATGAAATTTTAGAAAGACATTCAAAAAGGAACAATGTCTTGTGAAAATGTTTAAGACAATACCAGAAATTAGAAATGTTCTGTGTACAAAATAATATTCATCTCTAGACATATTAATGTATTCCATTTTCTCTACTGCTGTTTGTTTGCTTAACTTATAAAAATGTATGACACCACCCCCACCAACCTGGGAAGTTGTGAAATAACAATCATCACTTCACAGATGATACCTGGCATCAGAATTGTGTTGTCCAGCACTGGGATTTCCTTCAAAAGAATTGGCTTAATGGTGCAGAACCTAGAAAAACTAAAGTGTGAGTTCTCAGTAGCAGAAGTTCCATCTAGTCTGAAGGTTTACAGTGGAAATAATCAGAAATCGCCAGGGAAGACTTTCTGTTGTCATTATTTACAATGCAGTATCACTGGCTCTTATCAACATATTATTCCTTTCTCCTTTTGCCCTCTTAGCAGAAAATATCTGCAATCATATGAAATATAGGCAATTCCCAGCATACATGACTTGGCTTATGAACATATACACACTGATACAGAAGAGTCTTGTATGCACAGTCCTGTTCCATAGTCTCAAGATAACAAGTGGGGTTTTTTTTTTTTCTTTCTTTTTTTGGTCTCTTTAATTCATAAGATTTGAGGTGGAAATGACCTAAAACTGTGCCTTTACATTCAGCACTCAAAAACCCACAAGACATTGGTGCTCAGAAGTAGCTAGATCAGTTTCTTTCTGAAGCGAACAAAAATGAATCTCGCATCTATGTTATGAGCGATAATTGATTCTTCCCAGGAACAGAATTTATGGCATTTGGTTCACTAACACACACCCCTTACCACTGTATATTTTAACCAGTGGATTCAGTGATTCTACATATGATTGGAAATTTCTGACTATTATCTCCTTCAGGGTAGTTCATCTTATAATTCACATTGCGAAATGCAATTTACTTTGTTATAAAATAAATATCCAAGGATGGTATTAACTTTACAAAAAAGATAAAAAATTCAATTTATTAAAACTTATCAAATATATTCAAATACATGAATAATACAATTTAAAAAATCTAATTGAATTATGTTAGGAGAATAACACAGAACCAATTCATTAAGTTTAAAGCTGTAAATAAAGCAAAAAAAAGTATTTATCTTGCCTTCCTGGTATGAACATTTTGTAATCAAATAGAGTAAACATATTTTATAAAGTATTTTGATTAGGAATAAAAATAATTATTAAACTACAGTATCACTATTTTGCAACCTCAATGGATTATTGGATATAAACAATTAAACTCAATAGCTTCTAATGGCATAAAAAGAGAACAACTAGATATTATGTACTTCATGATGAAAAAACACAAACAACACAATACCTATAGTATTACCAAAGGAATCGAATATGAGAGTGATCAAGTCTATAGATCTGACAATTTGTCAGAATTTTAAAGGACTGTGAACATGTGGAACCGAAACATAATTTAATACAATTCCAATTTTAAAACTCAGCAGAATTTTTATGGAAATTGACAAGATTATTACGACATTTATATATAAATTCAAAGGACAAAGGATAGGTTAAAAATGCTAAAAAGAATGAAGTGGGAAGGGTACCTGGGTGGCTCAGTTATTAAGCATCGGCATTCGGCTTGGGTCATGATCCAGTGTCCTAGATCAAGCCCCACATGGGCTCCTGGCTCAGTGGGGAGTCTGCTTCTCTTTCTGCCCCTCACCCTGCTTGTGCTCTCTTCAAATAAATAAATAAATCTTTTTTTTTTCTTTTTAAGAATGAAGTTGGAGAATTATGCTTGAGTTCAAGATTTACAATAAAACTAAAATAATCAAGATCTATAGATCAATAAAAGAGAATTGCTCTCTCAAGAGTAAACTCTTTCATATATTTTGATTGGTTTCACATAAAGTTTGCAATGGGGAAAAATTGTATTTTCAACAAATCATGCTAGAAATACTGGATATCCATAAGGCAAAAATATTATTAGAACATTATGTGACATGTACCCCATATAGAAAAAGTACTCAAACAGATCATGAACATACATGTAAAGTCTAAAACTATCACATTTCTAGACTAAATATAGTAAGGAAATCTTTGCTACTTTGAGATGAACAAATATTAAGCCAAAAGCACAAATCATTAATGTCATATTAGACTTCAACAAAATTAAAACTCTTGAATTTACAGAAGCATTGTTAAGAAAATGAGCTGAGAGAGCTGGGAGACTGGGAGAAAATATCCATTATAGTTTTATCTGATTTGTAACAAGTATATATAATTTTTGCAACTATTGTCAATAAGGAGAATACGTATACTTAATAAAAACAAAAATTTGGACAAAGACTTACACAGATGTTAAATGATAAAAAAGATACAAATAGATAACACACAAAAGATGCTTAAAACTTTTAGTCATTATACAAATGCAAGTTACAACCATAACAAAACGTGATATGCACACAGAATGATCTTAATTAAAAAGACTGACGAGGTCAAGTTTTGTTGAAGAAATGCTGCTCTCAAAACTCACAAATTGCTGGTGGCAATGCAAAATGTCATACCCTTTATGGAAAAAAGTTGGGCAGATTCTTACAAAGTTGACCATATACTACTGACCATACAATCCAGGAATCCAATTCCTAGATATTTACCCAAGTGAAATAAAACCATATATTCAAACAAAGACTTGTACCCAAATATTCACAGCATCTTTGATAATAATAGCCCAAAGTGGAAGCAACCCAAACTTCTCTAGACAGGTAAATGATAAACCAGTTGTAGTATATTCAACAATATTTATATTAGAACCAAAAAAAGGGGGGTGGACAAATCATCAATATGCTCAATTAGTTGGATGAGTCTCAAAACATTTTACTCAGTTAAAAAAGCTACACACAAGAGTTGAAAGAATTATTTTCATTTATTTGAAATAATCCAAAAGACAAAATACATTTTTGGTGATAGAATGTTGGTTAGTGGCTTCCTTGGGCTGTTGGTGGGGACAGGGATGGCAAGGGAGAAAGAAGAGACGTTTAAGAGCCTCAGTACCTTTGGTTTCAAAATATTTTATTCTGAAACTCTTAAGGCAGGAAATAGTTCAGCATTTTTTTCCTGGATATCACAAACAACTTGTGACTCTAGACCTACTTTTAAAAATGAAAATAACCATTAAGTATTGATTCCTTAATATTTCTCATGTATGTTTGATGCCTGCACTCCAAGGTACAAATCCCTATATTAATAACACTGATTGCTGTAAATCTCAGTAGCTTAAGACAGCAAATGTAGGTTGGTCAGCTTATTTCCAAATAGTGACTCAAGTATGCAAATTCTTTCTAATTTGTCATGTCACCAATTCAGAAATCATAAAATTTCTGTCATAAGGATGGCAGTCAGAAAGAGAGAGTCAAGGATCTGGCAAGAGAATTTAGACAGATCTTTAAAAGGGTATACCAGTATTCCTCAAATCCTAATGCAGAAGAATCATCTTGAGATTTTGTTACAATCTCCACAGTCCATTGACTCAAAGTAGTTTAAGTGACCAAAATCAAATTCCAAGAGGGACTTGGAAATTTAGTTTTTACTGTCTGTAGGAATAGGATTTAGACTGATGAGTAACTGGCATTCCCTGTCACACATGCTTTACCTAATATCAAGACTTACTATATGAAAGTCAGACTGATTAAAACATTGTGGTACATGTATAAGAAAGGACTTTAGTTGAGAATTCAGAAACAGATCCATATAAATGTGTGTGACACACATAGGTATATATATATATACACACACATATAAAATGATAGTAAAGGTATATCAAATCATAAGTGAAAGGACAGATTATTCAGGAAGTAATTAACAAGGTATGGGGAAAAATTGGTTCCTTCCACCATAAAAAAAAATCCCAGTGGATTACACATTTAAATAATAAAAACAACATAAAATTTTGGTAGAAAAAATATAGAATATCCTTATGATAATATTAGGGTAGTAAAAGATTTTTTAAACAAGTACTAAAAACTTAAACTTTCTACTTAAGTATAAGCAGAAAGACTAGAAGGCAAGCCACACAAAGGAAAAGTTGAGACAAGCCCTGGTTTGGAGGAATATATTTGCAACAAATATAAAACACCAAGGATTAGAACCCAGAGTATATGTATATGTGCAAGAAATTGTATTGCTGTGTTACTTGTAATTGAGAAAACTGCTAAAAATTTAAATATCTAACAATAGGGAGGGCAAAATTTACTATGTATGAATTGTTATGCAACTATTTAAAGAAATGAACGACATAAATATATATGAAAAAGCAAGTTGTGAAATGATATACATAGAATAAAACATATCTACAATTATGTTATGCACACAGACAAAATGATATTTTACAATTTTCACTGTATATGAATACAAATGTATGGGAATCATTCTGGAACATTACACAACAAAACTGCCTCGTTCTAATGACTAAAAAATCAGGATTGAGAGTGGCTTAATGGGGACTCTAATGATAGCAGCTTAAAATTTTAAAGAGAGAAAACGTATTACTTGTGGGGACTAAAACCATGAAACAAACAATAACAAGAATAATTGGAGTGGAAATATACCAACGCGTTAATAATGGGCACTGGGTGGTTGAATTGTGATTGCATTTTATTTTCTTTGCTCCTTTTAGTATTTTCCTTGTGTTTCTTGGGAACACATTTCCATATTTAAAATTTTAAATCATACAAAACACTAATGAAAAGCAATCATGATGCATGCATAAAAGGGGGTACTATCCCATTAAAGCCCAGAGGAGTTTCCTTGAAATGGAAAATTGTTCAACTGGTTGCATGAGAAACTAGAAACAGGTTGCAGAATGGAATATCCTCTGAGTTATAGGTTATTATTTAGTTTCAAGAAAGAGAAACCCCCTCGAGCTAGCTTAAGCGATGGAGAATGTATTATAAGGGTTCATATCTCACAGATATACACAAGCAGAGGCAAGCCTTGTGGGAGACAGAGATGAGCCACATAAAGTTTATGAAGGATCAAAGCTGCCGTTCTCTTCCTGTCTCTCTCTTATTTGTACGAAATGAAAGATAAAAGAAGGTACGTAGAAAGAAATAGGGGAGAGAGAAAGGATTGATAAACGCATTCGTTTATTCATTCCTGGAAAGAAAGTAATGAAAGAAAGAATAAATTAAGGAAGGAAGCAAAGAAGGAAAGAACACAAAGTTAAAATAGTAGGGAATTACTGGCCAACATTATCTCTCTTTTCAGAATGAAAAATCCCCTTATTTCAAGACCATGTGATCCTTGTTTAAATAAATGGTAGGTTCTCATTTTCCCTGAATCTTTGAGAAAATAAGATCACTATTCTGGATTACTGTAATAGCATCCCTGAAGGCAATGAGGGGTGTCATGAGAGAGCCTTAGGATTTATCTCTGTTTCCTATGATATGTAGTCACCACAAATTCATTCGCTGTATGAATGAACTACTCCATAGAAAGGGCACTTCAGAACGTAAGCCCTGAATCAAGGGACTGTACCCAGCTGCCTTCTTGGAGTTCCTTCTTTTCTGGCTAGAAGGGAGGGTGGTCAAGTGTACCAACCAAAGACATTTAGGGAGACATGGCCTGCCTGCAATGTCCAGCTGCTCAGAGATACTCAACCACGCTTCAGGTGCTCTTTGCCACCATGCTTCATCATGACTCTGCCAACCCTTGTCTGGTGAATTCATGCTATGACTCTAGCTAGTTAGAACCCACCAGTTTCAGTGATGTCATGGACTCTGGGATACACCATTCATGTCAGTACCCTCTCTACCGCCCTTGTGAAGAACAAAACCATACAATTTTATGCAAAATAACCTCCAACCCTCAGTGTTCACCAAGAATTCAGAAGCATGAGCCACTAAAAATATCTAACAAAAAATTTCAGTTACGCTTGGATTTAATGATACATGAGCCTCAACACCTTTCGGAGCAGATCTGCTCCTCAAAGGAACTATGACGTTAATCTGAAGAAGTTTATTTCAAAGAGAGAAGTAGCTGGTACTGTTAAACGCTTCCCTTAAAATTCTACTATAAAATATGGAAACAATGTTAATATGTAGTTCCTTCTGTCCTCTACACTCTGTACATATATTCTAAATGCGGATCTGACTCTATGCAACTTGTAAAGGAGAGCTTTGCCTACAGATTTCAGTGTTCTCTGGATGAAAATTCTGCTCCGGTTTTTCAAGTAAATGCCCTCAGCTATAATGGGATAACCCTGCATTTCAAGCATTAGAGTCTGCTAGTAAACTCTTTAGCTATAATTAAAAATTAATTGTAAATGGCTGTACTCTTGAAGGAACAAAATCAGGACAATGATGCTGTGTTTTAAAATTAGGTTAATTGTCTGCTTCCCTTTACCTCTGTATCAAAGGCCAAAGACATTGCTCTTTACCTTTATATTCTGGAAAAATCCAGGCATTAAAATGATAACTTCTTATAGCACAGGGCTTTTCCTAATCTCCCTTTCATACATGTTTGAAATATTAGTTTCAACCCAGATTAAACATGATTTTTCAACAAAATCTCACAAAAAACCTATAATTAATCAAAACACACCATAATAGATGGTTAGACTCATAAGACTAGAGTTTATTTTTTAAATTCCCACTAAAACAATCTCAAAAATACTTACCATTCACAGGATTTGGGAGAATTTCTTAGAGGAGTCCTCGGAGATAATATTGCAGAAAAAAAATATATGCTTGGAGGGAAATACAAATAACCATGGGGGAGAAGATAAACAAACAAAAGTTACCTAAGGCAAGAGGCCCAAACAGCTGGGGCCCTGCCTTCATATTTGTTAATCCAGTATATAGTAAATATTCAATTTCTTCACATCTATTCAGTACTTCACAATACATAGGGCACTGTGACATGCACTAGGATAGAATGAAAAGTAGAGCGTACTCCATGCTCTCACAAAGCTTCATAAATATTTGACAAGCCATGTGCTTGTGTATCCATGAAGAAATGAAGAAATGAATGAGTAAATTAATGAATATTCTGTAAGAAAGACTATATAGAAAGAGATCATTTGAAACAGTCATCCTAGAGCAAAACATTTAGACAGTATCTCTGAAATTACTGATAATCATGATGTAAACTGAATGTTTCAGTTTTATTTGGTTTTGGTTATAAATGTAAATGTCTGCTGATTGTCAGAACCCATGACAACAAACAATCTGTCTATCAGCACATTACTGAACTCCCTAAACTAAGAATAAGGGCTGGCACTTATTAATAATTAATAATAATTATTATTATATCATTATTATATTATATCATTAATAATAATTAATAATTAATAGTAATTAATAAGTGCTTAGCAGGCACTCAAGAAGTATTTGTCAGATAGCTATAAAATACATGCAGGGCAGCCAATCAAAATATGTTTTTTAAAATATACCCTGTCATCAAGCTCTAGGATTAAGTCACCAAATCAGTGGTTAAAACCAATGTACTTTTTGAGCTGTAAGGATTCCCAATCCCTGTTAAGCAAATGAGTAAATTTTGGATTGTAAAGTACAAGGAAAGCAAAATTGCCTTTCTATTAAAAAATCCATAACAGCTGATTTACATGTGCTTAGGAATACAGAATGTTGCACGTGAGATTTCTGTTCCACCTGACCTCTCCCAAAACTAGATCATTTTTCCTCTCTCTCTCTCTCTCTCTGCCTCCACCCACACCCTCCTTCCCTCTTTCCCCAACCCTGCCCCTTTCTCTCTCCTCTCTAGTCCTTTTTTTTTATAAATTTAATTTTTATTGGTGTTCAGTTTGCCAACATATAGAACAACACCCAGTGCTCATCCCATCAAGTGCCCCCCTCAGTGTCCGTCACCCAATCACCCCCACCCCCCGCCCACCTCCCCTTCTACCACCCCTAGTTCGTTTCCCAGAGTTAGGAGTCTCTCATGTTCTTTTTTTTTTTTTTTAATAAATTAATTTTTTATTGGTGTTCAATTTACCAACATACCGAATGACACCCAGTGCTCATCCCATCAAGAGTCCCCCTCAGTGCCCGTCACCCATTCACCCCCACCCCCCCGCCCTCCATCCCTCCCACCACCCCTAGTTCGTTTCCCAGAGTTAGGAGTCTCTCATGTTCTGTCTCCCTTTCTGATATTTCCCACACATTTCTTCTCCCTTCCCTTATATTCCCTTTCACTATTATTTATATTCCCCAAATGAATGAGAACATACACTGTGTCCTTCTCCGATTGACTTATTTCACTCAGCATACTACCCTCCAGTTCCATCCACGTCGAAGCAAATGGTGGGTGTTTGTCTTTTCTAATGGCTAATATTCCATTGTATACATAGACCACATCTTCTTTATCCATTCATCTTTCAATGGACACCGAGGCTCCTTCCACAGTTTGGCTATTGTGGACATTGCTGCTAGAAACATCGGGGGTGCAGGTGTCCCAGCGTTTCATTGCATATGTATATTTGGGGTAAATCCCCAACAGTGTAATTGCTGGGCCGTAGGGCAGGTCTATTTTTAACTCTTTGAGGAACCTCCACACAGTTTTCCAGAGTGGCTGCACCAGTTCACATTCCCACCAACAGTGCAAGAGGGTTCCCTTTTCTCCACATCCTCTCCAACATTTGTGGTTTCCTGCCTTACTAATTTTCCCCATTCTCACTGGTGTGAGGTGGTATCTCATTGTGGTTTTGATCTGTATTTCCCTGATGGCCAGTGATGCAGAGCATCATCTTATGTGCTTGTTGGCCATGTCTATGTCTTCCTCTGTGAGATTTCTGTTCATGTCCTTTGCCCATTTCATGATTGGATTGTTGGTTTCTTTGCTGTTGAGTTGAATGAGTTCTTTATAGATCTTGGTTACTAGCCCTTTATCTGACAGGTCATTTGCAAATATCTTCTCCCATTCTGTAGGTTGTCTTTGAATTTTGTTGACTGTTTCTTTTGCTGTGCAAAAGCTTCTTATCTTGAATGAAACTAGACCACTCTCTTGCACCGTACACAAAGATAAACTCAAAATGGATGAAAGATCTAAATGTGAGACAAGATT